>NC_034600.1:29121440-29125771 GCF_900095145.1 Mus pahari
AGAGAGAGAGAGAGAGAGAGAGAGAGAGAGAGAGAGAGAGAGAGCGCACTTGTTGAAAGGCTATATGAGTGATATTGGTATATCGGTAGCCCATTGCCATCCCCAAGGATCTTTCTCATCCCCTCCCCCCACCCCACCCCTAGCCTATACTCAAGATCCTTCCCTTCCAGTGCTTCCCTTTGATTCTGGGAAGTGCTCCAAATACCCCTGATCACCTGATCAATCACCATACAGTTAGCGTAGACTTCATCACCCCCGTTCAGCATGTCAGAGAGCTGGCCTGCAGCAAGGGACGCTGGGACATGCTTGGATTTTTTGAGGCCATCAAAGGAGCGATCTAGAAGAAATGAACAGTGAACAGGACTGAGAGATTATGAAGTATGAGCAATTCATCTTACAGCCAAGTTTTACCTTCTTAGCCTAACAAACAATGCCACCCTCCCAGTGCATTTTTTACATGGTCCTTTCTGTCTTCATACCTTAAGATACATGATGTAAGTACCTTTGCTTCTATACCTAAACTTTCTCAGTTATCAAAAACTTAAATAGTTCTAGACAGTGGGAAAAAAATTAGAGGGGTATTTTTCAAATAAATGTGGAATAAATATTAATCTATAGTTCTAGACAGGTACATATCAGTCCACTGCAAGCATAGATTCCCCACACTGAGCCCAACTCCATTTTCTTTGCTAGTATCATGGAAACATTAGTCAGTATCACACTTCTCAGGTATGCGACAGGTTCAGACTGGATGAGTTACTAATGATCCAAAGATAGCAGGGAGCCTATCGGTGGTGGCTGTGGATCACCCGCCAGCCCTCGCAGGTGGCTCTCTCCATCATTTTTAATCAGAGATGGCTTTTCTAGCTTCCAGGGTCTCAGCTTTGCTCCAAATAGTAAAAACTTCTCAGAGCTGGGCCCCGGAGAGTTGAGATGCTACTGTATGTGCAGAGAGCACAGGGTTGAAGGCACTAACGCCTATGCAAGCAGAGCCCGCCTTCCTGTCCCTGGCTTGATTCAGTCTCCATTCTCGAGGAGTCTCCCCATCTGTAAAAGGAAGCTAACTGCACTCTTTCACATGTGTGCTGAATACAATGAGCCTGGATACATACAGCAGCTGACAGTGAGTGCTCCATTAATATGATATGTTGCTGTTATTGATGTGTGCTGTCATGATTGTGACCTCTAATCATGATCAATATGAAGTAGGAGGATGATAACACTAACCATGGTATTGTATCTGTAAGTGGCTTTACCGGGCAGATACATGGTGTATCCACAGCATTGCTTAGCAAGTTTTCCTGAATGGATACAGAAGGGTAAGAACAGAGCTGGGCGTGGTAGGCATTCCCTCAAACCCAGCAGGGAGGCAGATGCAAATGGATCTCTGAGTTTGAGGCCAGCCTGGGTCCACATAGCAAGTTCTAGGCCAGCCAGGGCTATATAATAAGACCCAGTCTTAAAAACAAAATAAGAGACAGAACTGCCCTCGCGGTCATTAGACTTGGCATGTGTCCCATGTCTGTCTTACCTTTGTCATAGACTAAAACCTGACTGTGAAACATGGCCCATGACTCCTGACTGGACTGATGTACTATAGTTAAAAATTCTATTTTTTCCATAGAAATTTCTGGAGGACATAAAAGATATGAAGACGTATGAATTGAACAGACCAAAGGGTCCTGGCTTCAGATTACAAATCTAGATCTACTTTCCCCCCAAAGAACACTAAAATGGAGTTTTATTAATCTTCTTAAGAGAATATACAAAGTAAAGTGTTTTCATATATCCGTAATGGGTTATTTTATAAATGTATTTAGCAACCTAGCAACAGGATGCACACCAAACCCACAGGCCCTTTACAAGTGTGACCTCTCTGATGAATGGCTGTACACATTCATCCTAATTACGCAGAAGAGACTCCAACGGTTATAAATCAAGGACACAACGAAACACTTGCAATGGTCTTCGAAGCCAGAAAACAGCACTCATTTGTCATTCTGGAGAGTGTTTGAAAGCAATCGAGAATAATACAGCATGACCTTGTGGCATGTGATCAATCCAGCCGGGCTGTTCTACATTGTTTTGTTTTTACAGACGTGAAACACCTGGTATTTCTGCCACCGAACTTCGAGGCCATTCATCTCCCTCCTGACGGCTGCCCTGTTAAAGACTTCATTCATAACTGAATTAACCTAAGCACGGGCAAGATGCGAATAGGTTTTATTTTAAGGATACAGAATCAGTGAAATCTCGTTCTGAATTATGGGACCTTGGTGAAGGTATTAGTGTGTCACCTCAGCTTCATTTTGAACGTTTTTTTCTGTATGCATGTGTGCACACTCTCATGTAAGTGCCTGGGGGTTGGGGTGGGGCAAAGGAAAGCATTGAATCCCCTGAGCTGGAGTTACAGGTGGTAGCAAGGTGAGGGTGCTGAGAACTTAACTCCAGTCCTCTTAAAGGGCAAGCGCTCATCAGCAGGCATCTCTCCCAAGAGCCTTGTTCTTAATGAGCAAGAGTGTCCTGTTGAGATCACGGTGCGCTGTCCAGGGATGAGCAGGCTCGGAAGCCACTTCTGTTCTTCCCCTCCCAAGTGCAATGTACTTTGTCTCCTATAAATCTGTGCACTATTGCACCATGTCAGGGTCTACATGGTGACTGTGTCCACGTCACAAAATAAACTACAAGGTGGCTGAGTGGAGAGAGTTCTCCCTCCCTTAAACCACTTCTGTCGGACTGCTCGCCACAGACAGAAGAGAAAGCACCAAACTTACCTTGAGAGTATAGTTAAGCACGCATGGCTCAGTGTGAGTGGCTTGGTGCGACCTAGCATGAAGCTAGTTACCTCCAAGACAGCTGCTCCCTGACCTTGTCATCCCAAGGATAACCCACTGTGACAGGCTCTCCAGGTTTGGGTTTTGATCTTTATGTGTCTTTTTTTCTTTTCTTTTCTTTTCTTTTCTTTTCTTTTCTTTTCTTTTCTTTTCTTTTCTTTTCTTTCTTTCTTTCTTTCTTTCTTTCTTTCTTTCTTTCTTTCTTTCTCTCTTTCTTTCTTTTAAATAACGTTGGGCCAGTTGAGCGGTCCAGAGAGTTAAAGGGCAAGTCTGCTGAGGATCCCTCCCGGGATCTGTATCAAGTAGAAGAGAACTGACTCCACAAAGTCGTCCTCTGATTTAGATGCACACACATATGCACGCACACGCGCACACGCACACAACACACACACACACACACACACACACAAATAAACAAACAATTCCATCCTAACCATATAGCTTTACATGTTTAACCGTGACACTGTAATCCCAGCACTTAGGAGGTGGAACTGCTAAGGCAGAGGATCAGGGGTTTAAGGTCATCCTTGGCTACACAGTGAGGTTAAGGCCAGCCTGGGCTACATGAAGCAAAACAAAACAGCAACGAAACCCACGGCAGCTGGAACACACCACACATTGCGTGTGCTACATAAAAACCATGTAAAAATGCTACTTTTATCGTGGCTCCAATAGGATTTCTCTCACATGACTGGAGAGCAAAGACTTCTAAATCTGAGGGATTATCGTTGTGGAAGGGAAAAGACCGGATCAGGAAGATATGGCGCTTCCCCAGAACAGCAGGGATGGCTCAGGATGAGAGGACATGACAAGTCAGGAGGGATGTGGGCCAGCTTCTTCCTGGGGTGCCCGCTGGATCTGCAACTACTCAGGGGATCCCCAGGCCTCCTTCAGTTGTGATCCTCACTACTGGGTAGCTCCACCGGGGAGTCTAAACCACAGATTTCCATCAGCGACCCCGTGCTATGCTAGATGCTCTAGCAACAGGCGACCTTTATTTTATTTATTTATTTATTTATTTATTTATTTATTTATTTATTTATTTATTTATTTATTTATTTATTGGTCCTGGAAAGAGGGCCCTTTGGCACCGAGAAGGGGTGGTGGTGGCTGAAGTGTCTCGCTTCTCTGAAAGGTGCCGCAAATCCAGCAGGAAGTGGTTCGCAACACACCGCCGCCTGGATGTCAGTAAGCTGACTTCTGGTGAAACCCAGCTCGCCTTCTGGAAGGCCGAGCCCGGTAGCTCAAGAAAAGTGCAGCCTACTTGCCTGGTTATGTAAGAGACACACACCCAGACGTAAACAAACCTGTGGCCAGCTTGCTGCAAAGCTGCTGCCTCGCAGGCCCCCACCCACTCCCTGCCTGGTTCTCACCACAAGGGCTAGGCAGGGCTTGCAGTCCAGAAGTCTCTTGCCACAGTCTAGCAAATTAGTCTCCTTCCTTCCTTCCTTCCTTCCTTCCTTCCTTCCTTCCTTCCTTCCTTCCTTCCTTCCTTCC
>NC_034600.1:29125972-29127796 GCF_900095145.1 Mus pahari
TCAGTCATAAGCGTTAATATAGAACGTAAGACAGAGGTGGGGGGAGGGGTATGGGAAACTTTCGGGATAGCATTTGAAATGTAAATAAAAAAAAAAAAAAGAATAATTAGTCATAGCACCCTGGGTGAGCCTGGCTTCAGAGTTCAGCATGAAGCAGCCTATGAAACAGTAACCACTATTGTCAGCAGTGGCTCTCAGGGGACAGCTCTTGTAGCCTCCACTGGAACCCACAGCAGTGTCTGTCCAGGTCATTCACACGCCCTCGCTACCTCACTGTCTCTTACACCAGTTATATTTGCTTATTATATGTGATCATCTTCCTCCAAGAATGTAAGTCCTGCAAGAAAAGTGACTTTGAATGTTTTATTCAATTTGTCCCCAAGGCAGAGAAGTAGGGCAGGCCATAATCAATATGCAATCTAAAATTGTGGAAATAAGAAATAATTTCACCTCAAGAAAATACATTTGTATAAGGAACAATGAAGAGAATACTCATTTCCAGGGCTGAAATGTATTTTTGTTTTTGTTTTTGTTTTTCTGCTTCTGGAAGCTTCTTTGGTTGTGTCTCAGCAGTGTCTTGCTCTGCCCCAACACTTATTTCCCCCACCCATTCCAACTCTTTCTCCAATATTCACCATGAACCCACTAATTGAATAAAGTGCCAGTCCAGCCCAGGCCTCTCTGCCCTTTGCAAACATCTTCAAGGTCAATCAATCCACTACCATCAACGCCAAGTCTCTGCAGGCCAACAGGCCTGCCTGCCCTCCTGAGTTCTTGCATTTTGCCCTGTGGCATCTACCACACTCCAGAGGGGAAAATTAATTTCACTCCTTTGGATCAAGGTAGCCTTCTGGTTGGGTCTGACCAATAAACAGAGTAAACAGAACGACACAGACCCTGTGTGCTTCCTCTGTATTATTTAATCCCTTTACGGATTAAATCCCATCCGGAGCTGGTCATAGTGGCAGAAGGCTGTGATCCTAGCATTCAAGAGGCTGAGGCAGGAGGATTGTTGAGTGTAAAGCCTGTTTGGGCTACCCAGTGAGATTCTGCCTCAAAAAAATTAACAGATTATCAGATATTTACTCTCTCCTAGAGAAATACGGGAGCATCAGGCAAAGTTGCAAATGAAGAAACTGGGGGAAAGGAGAGAAAAGCATGGAAATGAGGGAGAAGAAATGAAATATGAGGTACAGAAAGAGCATCATCTTCAGCACTCTCGTTCCCATGACAGACAGTGAACCCCACTGCTCCGACTATATAGACTGTGCTTACTGCAAACCAGACACTCGTGATTCTATTCGGTCATCTGAGCCTAAACAACACGGGCAAGGAAACCAAGGTGGTGTTCAAGCCCCGCCCCCAAGAGCACATGACCAATAACTGTCAGTCACCTGCTGACCTACTCTAAGTACTTTATTACTGGGGTCACTGAGTGTTGTATTGTGAAGCAAAGAATAACACGTTTGACTCTGGAATATACTCTATCAGAGAATGTTCAATTCAGAGGTTGAGGTTCGTTAGATTAAAGTTAAATTAATATTCCTAACATCGGTGAACATTTCACAGTGGGCATGTCAGAGAGGTTCTGAATGCACACCTGACTTTGTGAAAGAGAAAAATGGTTCAGTAGCAGTGCAATTTTCTTTTTTCTTTTTTTCCAAAGATGTAGATATCACACCCATAGAAATTGACACATGCTAGAATATTTCACAGAAATTATTTTAGATATTCAGGCACAGCTCCAATCTGGCATGGCTGATAATTCTGAGCTACCTTTTGACTTTCAATCGCTCCCCCTCCCCCTCCCTCTCCCCCTTCCCC
>NC_034600.1:29128769-29139084 GCF_900095145.1 Mus pahari
TATATATATATATATATATATATATATATATATATATATAAACACAAGAGACAGGGGGGAAGTCCCTTTCTTTGGAAATGTAAATGTTTTCATGCAAAACAGTAGTTTATCAGTAAGCTCCCCTTACTGGGTAATGTATGCAGAAATGTATTATCTGGAAATGTTTTCCCTATGAGTACACAGGGCTGTTTTTAACCATCTGTCATATATACTCTCCATACCCACATGGATATTAACATAACCGTTTTTCTAGTTAGTTGTTTTATTTTCCGTTTTTTCAAAACTTCTACTTGACAGTTTCATACATGTACATAACACATACTGCCTGCTCTCACTTTCTCCCATCTCCCCACCTCCCATCTACCCCAGCTCGTCCCAACAGCTCTCTTGCACACATTCACGCCTAGCAGTGTGAGGTAGGCTGTGGCTGTAGCTTGGCCATAGAGCATTTGCCTAACGTGCACAAAGCCCTGGGTTCTATCCCAGAACTACCAGATAAAGGGCATGGACTACCGTGCCGCAAACCCAGCAGTGACCAAGAACAGACCCTATCCTTGCCTGTTACATCGTTTCCCAATTTAAGGGACCCTTGCCAAGCTCTGGAAGGCAGAGAAGGCCCTCACACCTTCAGTGTGAGCCCTAGGAAAGCATGCAACTGCCCTCGCAAGGACAGTGACCATTCCCAGAGAACCGTGGCCACTCTCCCCAGCTGTTCCTCTTCAAAGCTCCCTCTTGACTTTGCTGGCATTAGCCTTGGCATGGAAAATCTCACCTCAAGCTCCTCTGAGCTAGACCTGTGGCTACACAGAAAATTATCTGGATTCCAAGATCTCCATCCCAGGAATTTCCTGTGGGTTGGATGGAAGCTAGGTCCCTTGTAGATCGTAGTCTGTACCAAGAGAAGTCCAGGAAGAGAGAGCAGGGGGCCTCTGACCATCATTCCAAAGCTTCCAGTGTCCTCAGAACTTGCCTAACCCTGGGGCGATACCTCACTGTCAAGTCCTGTTACCAAGAGCAATGGCTACAGACAGGAGCCAGTGCACTCTAGAGGTGAAAAGCCTTTCTCAGACAATCAAATCCTCTTTTCCATACCCAGTTAAATTTGGTTCTGTTAAGTTAGATCTCTAGCAAAGTCCTTTTCTGCTGTTTGAAAAACCTAACAGGCATAATTATTGACTGAGAAACCAGCCCCCATCCCCCACCCCACCCCTACCCTCACTTCCATAGAACAGTCAAGTAGATGCTGTGTTGGTATGGACTCTGGTGTGATTAGGTTCAGTCAACAACCCCTTTCCTCTTGATGCCGTCCTCTAAGGCCCGAAGCAAATGAGCATAGGGGAAACCTTGGCAAGCTGTGGGGGAGGCTAACACACGACCCAAGCTCCAAGAGGAAGACCTCAAATACAAACTTGGTTGGTTTTCTTCCAAAACCACTTCAAGTAACTCCAAAAAGGATGAACAAATGGGTATAAGGAAGATGTCACCCTGTGTCTTCCTCATGGGAACTCGATGAATAAATCATATCCTTCATATGGAAAGACACTGGCACTCAGGCGTGTTCAACACAAATGAACAATGAACTTGTTTATGTCTAATGCTGCCAGGAGCATCAGCTCCCCAGGACTTGCCTCAGAGAAATATATGCTTTGCCCCCTAAATGACACCAAAAGCTTCTGGGGTCTACCACAGGCAAGGCACTTCATTAGCACACAGAGAATGGTATATAAATTAGATATTAGACATGTAAAGTCACTTGTTTCATAAGTGTCTTCAGCAAGAACATTTTGAATGAATGAGTGGAGAATAAATGAGTGAGAGAATGGATGAATGAATGTACGAATGGGAGGATGAATGAATTAATGAGTGAAAGAGTGGGAGAATGAACGGTATGATGAAAGCTAAGTACTGCTTGGCAGTGCTCAAATCATTCTATGTTTTTTCTAGATGAGAAACTATTGAATTCCAGACTCACTTCCTCATCTGGACAGATTAGCATTGAAGAGAGCTGGAAATGGGATTTATCCAAGATCAGGGCTCCCCACTGTAGGATAATGGAGATTAAAGGCACAGATAAGTGGTTTCTGTGGGTGAGGCAAGCGTTGTGAGACAGCTCGGGGCCACTCTGAGAATCGGTGGGCTCTTCTTGTTTCATCCAGATCACGTGACTCATGAGGGACTCATGAGGGGTGTATACACCAATCTCAAACAGTAATGCCGAGCTCAGCTTCTCAGGTTGCTCTCAGCTGCCTACACGTAAGGATCATACTCCAAGGTCCTAAACACCTCAGAGAGAAGCAATCAGGGGCTGGGCTCAGCATATATGGTGACCGCCTCATCCGCCACAGTGCAAAAGAAGATTATGGTAGATGTTTCTGGAGAGGGCATGTGGGGCAGCATCCAGGGGCAGAGACCCCCCAAGGTTCTGTCATATGAGAGGCAAGGTAAAGCCAAATTGGTATAAGTCCAAAAGGAGAATCACTAAGCCCCACAAGACACCAGGAGAGGACCCCAGCAGCAGGCCTTGGTCACAGGTGCTATGTCTCTGAAGATGCTAGGTCAATCTAGGAAGACTCAGAAATCACTGCAAAGATTCAAGAACCAGGCCCCTCCTACCAGCAACTCCCCCAACTCCCACCACGGAGCCACAGTGAATACGGACAAGGATGAAAAGTGGGGTGTAGAACAGTCAGGAGAAATCCAGGGTACCAAACTATTATCCAGTGACACCAAACAGTTGCTGAAAATGTCCGCTTACATTGTTACATCAGACCAAGCTTTCCATATTAAAAATATACTCCTGCCCTCCCTCACCCCACAGCCTATATATAGGGTAGTACTTGTGAAAGTAAGACTGAATGTAGATCAGATAAAGAGTAAAAAAAAAAAAAAAAAAAAACCAACATTCACTGCCCAAGTTCCATGGTCCAGCACTGGAGATTTGAAATGCACAGGACAACCCCTGCTTCCCAGGGACCCTTGGGGTAGAGATGTGATATGTCAGCTGTGACAGAGAAGGGCTAGCAGAAGAACCCATGCCCAGCGGCAAAGCAGCTGAGGAAGGATGCTGACCTCTGAGGGGTACAGGGAAGACTGGGCAAAGGGCCCGTGAGCTATGTTCGAAGGAGAAGTTGGACAGAGGTTTCCAGTTTGTGGGAAGAGACACTCGCTTGAATTTGCTAAAGGAAAAAGAGGTGGCAGATGATTCACAGAGCTGAATGGATTTACTAGACAAAGCTTGAGAAGCAAGGAAGCGAGCAACTACAGGGGCCTTGGAGACAAGTCCAGCCCAGAACCTCACAGGGCCTTACCATCCATTTGCTTCTCTTTGCGTTCCTTCTGAGTACAGACTCGTTTTGTATAGCCAATGGCTTCATCACCCATCTTTCTAGAGATACCATGCCAGGCATGTCCCTCCAAATTCCAGTTTGAGAAACCCAAAGAAAAGCTTCTGGCTGGCTGTGTCCCGGTGACGTGCTCACGGTGGGCCTATCACTGGCAGGAGGAACACTGTTGGTCTCATCTGCATGAGACCCTCTTTTCTGTGTTCCTAGGAAGGCACTCTCTCATGTGCGAGCATCATGGCCAGAGCAGGAGAGCTGCCCACTCAATTATGTGAGCGCTGTTTGGCCAAGGGAAAGGTGCCAAGCAGCCAGAGATAACCATGCAGGCCAGTGAGAAACGGTTACACAACATTTCCGTGTCTTCATGAATCAGCGGGGCACACGACTGGGCTCTTTTCCATCACTTTCTTATGCTGAGTGTGTGACTGACTCTGCCCATTTGCTTTGAGCGACCACCTTCCCCGGCTCAGACCTCATCAGCTCACCGCAGGCTGCTGACTGGCATCCCTTCACAATGCCTTCCACCTTATCTTCCTACAGCTTTCCGATTTTTGTTTTGTTTAGTTTTGTTTTGAGTGTTGGGGATTGAACAAGCACATGTCTTACATATTCTGGGCAGCAGGCACTCTACCACTGAACCACATTCCCAGAGAGGATGCCTTCTCTTCACCATGAAATTCAACCATAAGTTTTAGCAGGTTTTCCTGTGGGAGTTGGGGCCACACCTACCCCAGCAAGGCCACGCCTACTCCAACAAGGCTACACCCACTCCAACAAGGCCACACCTTCTAATTATGTCTCCTAAACATGGAGACAATAAATTGTAATACTGCCTTTTTTGCCCCTACAGAGATGGGAGGAGGGGAATCACTTTGAAAACATTGGCTAAGTATTTGTTCGACTAAGGGGAGTAAGAGAGAGGCTCTGTTAGCTCTGTTGTCTGCCATAGGCCTGCCATGTGTGCTCCCCCCCAACCCCTCACCCCCCCCCCCCCGCCGTTTGTGACACAGAGATGCCTCGGGGCAGAGTCTGGCACTGAACCTGCTCTCTGTGAAATTAAGTAGGAACCTCTCCAAGAACAAAGACAAGTTAGCAAGTTATGTCATCTTGGAGAAAGGTTTCTCTTTTTGAGGCTTTCTGAAGTGACCTACTCATTCAGGCACTGTCTTGTAAATTTCTAGATCAAATCCAAACAGACACACACACACACACACACACACACACACACACACATGCACGCACACACACTTGCCTATTCCATGAAACTTCATGAAAAGGAAGAAAGGCATGAATAATTTATATTATATTATGAATTTATATTAGTTTACCTTTAGCAGTTATCACAAAGTCTCTGAAACATCATCATACTTCTAAGAGCTTATTAAGGGTTACTTCTCAGATCAAATACCTGTCCTTGAAATATTAAATGAGCTCATTTCCAAAGCAAAACCAAACAAGCATGGTGTCACATGCCTGAAGTACTCCTCTGGGGAGGCTGAAACGGGAGGTTCATTTGAGACCCAGAGTTCAAGACCAGCCTGAGCAACACAGAGGGACCCCAGCACAGAAGGGAAAACAGAAAGCCACTGTCTCCGCTCCTGGTATACTGTATCGCTCTGTCCACAGTAGGCACCCCAGCATTCTCATTCTATACTGTTTTGAAGTTGAGTGGCCTCCACGGACGGAATGCTTAGGAGGAGCATTAGAAGACATTGTTAGGGTTTCTATTGCTATGGAGAAGTGTTGTAGCCATGGGCAACTCTTATAAAGGAAATCATTTAACTGGGAGTGTATTAGATTCAGAGGCTTAATCCAGTATCATCATGGCAGGAAGCACGGTGGCATGCAGGCAGGCGTGACACTGGAGATGTATAACAAACCCCTTTGAGGTTCCAATTTTCCTACTTCCAGGCCCCTGTCCATCAGTTCCCAGGCCCAAAATGTGGATGTGTGCAAGTACCATGCCTGTGTGCAGGGGGCAGTGCCAAAGGCTAACAACAGGTCTTGCATCTGGAACCTCTAAAGTTATCCCTGCCAGCTCTCATTCTCCATAACAGGGTTCAGAAGGGAGTGGGAGCTGAGGTGGTGAGGTGCAATGGTACCTTTCCACCCACAGGGGGCAAGCCCTTGCCATCCTCCCTCCATTACCCGACTAAAAGGTGGCATGTTTACTGGGAGACAGAATTCTCTTACATTCGGTGTCTGAGATCTAGGCTGAGTTTTGCTAGAACAGGCTCCAAGGCAGGGCAAGTCATTTCTTCATCCTAGGCTTCAATTCCCCAACTAACAAAGGAAGGTGACATCATATCTCATATGCTGGGAGGGTCTCCCTCTTTTTTTTTTTTTTTTAACATGACAATATGTGTGGAAACATCTTCCTAATGTCATTATTCCATTCTTCCCTTTTCCTTCCCGACATGGTTCCAGTCTCTGCTTTGCCTAGAATACCTTTGGGATGACTGTTTCCTATGGTTATCACAAAATGTCTGAAGCTAGAGAACTTATAAATTAAAAAGGTTCGCTTAGCTCACAGTTCACGGGGGTTAAGGATGAAACAGCATAGCGCGGACTCTTGCGAGGGCTCCTTAGTTAAGTTACTAGGGAGAAATCCTATGCAAGCCAGGCCACCTGAAGACAGGCAAGGACCAGTCTTGCTTTTTCATAACAGTCTTCTCAAAACCTAACAAGGGTCTCAAGAGAACTACTTTAATTCCTTTTTAGGGAAGAAGTTTTTAAGACCTAATGACTTCCTCTGGGTATTAACTTCATCAGAGTCTGTTCTCAACAGCACTATATTAGGAGTCAGTCAGCCAACTCACGAGCCTTTAGGTAGCACGAACCATACTCAAAAGGCAGCATTATCTAAGCCTCAGCTTACAAAACAGAGATCGTCTCCTCGTTACAGAGTTACCATACTCCCTATGTCAAGCATCCATTATAAGGAGCACATTCCTTATGTCAAGCATACATTATACTTTAATTAAAAAAAAAATACATATGATTGGAAAAACATTACATAGTACTGTTTAGTTTGACTGTGACTTCCAAAAATTCTAGTGCTACCCAAGCTTTTCAGGGTTGTCAAATTTTCTAGTTTACACTGGCTCCTTAGAAACTACAGAGGCTTTGCCTACATTTAAAAAAAAAAAAAAATGGCTCCCCCTTTCCCTGAAGAGGGATTGGCTATGAGCTGGCGAGGAGAGATTGGGAGACACCACAGGAGTAAACAAAATGAATGAAGGGAAAGTGTGTGCTGACATCGCCAAAGGGTCTGATGACTTACATGAAGCACACACTTTCAAGGCTGAATGATAACCGCGGGAGCCTTACATAAGGTCCAATCTCTGTGGGGTTTTCATAATTAATCTTTGATTAATAACCATTACATTTCTTAGTTGAATTGCCCACTGAAATCAACAAAACAAAACCCCAGGCATTCCTACATCCCTTGAAGCGGAACGGCCATGGATTCTGACCTACTCTAATGATTAACCACTGGGCTCCAAAAGCAACTGGTCCCAGAGCTGCCTACAAGATGACGAAGGACAGCTTCCGAGAGTGGCCCTCCCACGACTCATGGCCAGCTTGGCTTTAACGACTTTCATGGCTGCCCCCTCGAGAGACCAGTCATTTCCAAAGAACAATGACATAGTGTCCTTTTCTGGAGGTTGGAGGAAAAGCAAGAACTAAGTTAAAATACCGCTCGATGGGGTTTCTTATTGTTACACAACTCTGTGGAAACGTCACATCACTCTGTAAGGAAGCTGCGAGGATGCATGTGACTGAATATCCATCAAGGAAACTGAAGACAGGCAGGAGAGGGGCTCTAAGGGAAGGAAGGACAAACAAGGAGGGTGAAGATGGGGAAGCAGCAGATGAGATTAGAAGAGCATATATCTCAATAAATACAAGAGAAGTTGGCTTGATAGACCATAAATTCAGAACCCTAAGATCCTCCTTCAAGATGTTCAAGGTGGCTGGAGCTCTGGGAGAGAAGAACTTCCCTGCTGATCAGAAGAAGGGGAGCTGGCTCAGCTGGAAGAGCACAAGGACCTGCGTTCAGCCCCTAAATGAAAGGCCAAATATGTGGGCACAGGCAGGCCTGTAATCCCAGCCCAGCATTGGGGAAGCAAAGACAGGCGGATCACTGGGGCTTACTTGAGAGCTAGTTCAACTTAACTGTAAGATCTAGGTCCCAGGGAGAAGTCATCTTAGAAAAAGGTAGACAGCTCTTAAGGGGCAATGCTGGACATTGACTTTTGGCCTTCAGAACATCCCCTCACATCCCACTACACACACCCCCTCACACACCACACACACACACACACACACACACACACACACACACACACACACAGAGGGAGGATGGTAAAAACATTATCATTTTCAGAGACAAGGAAGCACTGCTCGGGCTGGAGAGATGGCTCAGCGGTTAAGAGCACTGACTGCTCTTCCAGAAGTCCTGAGTTCAAATCCCAGCAACCACATGATGATTCACAACTGTCCTTAATGAGATCTGATGCCCTCTTCTGGGGTTTCTGAAGACAGCTGTGGTGTACTTACATATAATAAATAAATCTTTTTAAAAAAGAAAAGAAAAGAAAAGAAAAGAAAAGAAAAGAAAAGAAAAGAAAAGAAAAGAAAAGAAAAGAAAAGAAAAGAACTGCTCTTCACAAATGGACACTGGGCTGCAAAATCAGATTTATTGGGCCATGTATTGTGGCATACTTCTTTAATCCTGGTGGTTGGGAGGCAGAGACTGGCAGGCCTCTGAGTTCAAGGTCAGACTGTACTAAATGGCAAGTTCAAGCCAGCCAGTACTACATAGTGAGACCCTGTCTCGGGGGAAAAAAAAAAGCCAGATTTCTTAGTTGTTGAGTTTTTTCATGGGAGGTACTACTAAGTGGGGGAGGGGAGGACCTGGTGCGCCCGGGTCCTGGGAGACGTACAGTGACATCCCAGCACTGACCTGTAAGCCCTTGTCACTCCAGAGAAGCTTGTTGGACATAGCTGATTATCTCTTTGCTGAATCTCTCTGAGCTTTGTTATCTTTATAGGGAGAAAAAGATGGCCTGGATAGGTTATCTCCACAGGCCTCCTGGCTCTCTAAGAGCTTACGCATCTGGGAGTCTGTCCAGCTGATAGTGGACTAGGACTGGCCATTTTCTTCACCACTAGGCCACCACCGCCTAGCCGAGGAAGGACGTGCGCTCCGTAGGCTACCGGTTCCTCATGCTGCTCCACTGACTTCACTCTGCCTTTTGCTTACTGGTGGCAAAGAGTTAATCATCTCCCTAACCAGGTACTTGCTTTCACTTGAACCAGGTCTAATTTATACATAGCTTCGCCATGACTTTCTGCTCTGGCTCTGGCTGGCAGGGCTCCAAGTTGGATTTAAAGGGAAGGAGTGAGTCATGTGTTCCTACCAGGCTGGTGGCCTCTCAAGGTTCTCCCTGGCTTCCAGTCCTAACCCCTTCCCTCCCAGCTTGCTCCTACCTGGAGTCCCAGCCCCCCACAGCATAGCCATCCAGTAAGTTTTCTGAACAACAGAAATGGAAGTAACCAGCCCGTGCTGCTCTCCCAGTGTGCTACAAGTAGAAAAATGTACCCTCAATTTTTGGGACCGCCATGTATCTCCCCTCTTGGAAATAAGTTAAGATTTGCAATATATATATATATATATGTTTGATAATAACTTTGAATCTCAAAAGATTTGAAAAAGTAGGTATAATGCAAAGATTACCACAGACTCTTTACCCCGTTTTACCTTTTGATAAAGTTTTACTCCACTTTACTATCTAAACATAGGCTCACATGCAGGTAACTGCTCCCCTGCGTGTACATTTTCCCAGAGTCATTTAATGGCAATACACCGTAGCCCTTTAATGTATGAACTGCATCCTCTAAAGGGAGACAGGCTTTACCACCGATATTTTAAAAATCCCTTCCTTATATCTATAAAGTCAATAAAAACTGTATAGGATGTTTAAAAAAACCTTTTTCTCCTTGGGTACAAAACAAAGAAGAAATTGGTTTTAAGACAGGATAACAAAACAGTATGTTAAACACCAAGTACTGAGGTATCTGATGATTGCATTTTAGGGATGGCAATGGACCAGCCTGGGGAAAGTGGAAAGGGGTTGCCACCAAGGCTTCCTGCTCCCCCTCAAGGCCAACTCAGCATCTTCCTAAAATTGCTTTAAGCCCAGCTAAAAGGCAAACAAACAAACAAGCAAATGCAAACCTTTCTTTTATCCTAGAGGGTCATAAGAAGACCCTTAAAGTTAACCACGTTTGAGGATAACTATTAGCCCATCTTCCTATGGGAACACAGGGCTTGAAGCTAACCATATATAGGGACAAGAGTCCATCTTCATGTAGGAACACAGGGCAACTCAGGGACATCACGGCTGTACAGTGCCGACAGGCTCCAGAAGTCAAAAACATTAGGAGAAACACTTCTCCTGCCACTTTCCATGTCCCCTCCCCCTGGAGTTAGAGGCATGACCACACACGTCTCTGTGCAAGAGAAGGAATGGAAAAGGGCTGTCCACTAACTTTCTGGCTTTGTTTTAAGCCTCCAAAGATAACAATGGCCTCCTGCAATACCCAGCCCAGGTGGGAGAGTCTCTTCCCAGAGAACAGTCCCTGTGGTTGCCAAGCCCATACTACAGTGAGGGCCCAAGAAGCAAGAGGGGATAGACCAAGCCACCAGGGTCCCGGGTCCTCCTTCAGGTTGATCATATTTTCTCGTTATTACTCGAGGTAAGCAGAATTGGTTTCTGGGTTCTCCAGAGACTTTCTCATTGAGATCATCTTATTCAAACCCTTTCCTTACAATAAATACAAAATCATTAAATAGAACTCCTTATGAACAAATTTCCCTTAAATAATTAACTTCAAAACAGAGAGAGAGAGAGAGAGAGAGAGAGAGAGAGAGAGAGAGAGAGAGAGAGGAGAGAGAGACAGAGAGA
>NC_034600.1:29139349-29163635 GCF_900095145.1 Mus pahari
AGACAGAGAGAGAGAGACAGAGACAGAGACAGAGACAGAGGGGGAGAGAGAGAGAAAGGAGAGAGAGAAAGAGAGAGAGAGGAGAGAGAGAGGAGAGAGACAGAGAAAGAGAGAGAGAGGAGAGAGAGAGAGACAGAGACAGAGACAGAGAGAGAGAGAGAGAGAGAGAGAGAGAGAGAGAGAAGCATAGAGTTAGCAGCAAGCATGAGCTCTCTTTAAGCTTTACAAAGTCTAGACATGTTTAAATCAACAGGACTTTATTGTCACAGCAACTCCAAGGTAACTGTGATTTGACAAATTCAAAACATTTACCTTGTACTGACCCCCAGACACATCCCGGAGTGCCCCCCCCCCTTTTTTTAAAGTATGGATAATGACGATAAGGTAGATTTTAAAGTAAAGAGAGTGGAAGGGGGAAAATACATGTACCTCAGAAGTCCATACACAAAGTGTCTGTATGGCAAGAGCTCTAGAAAGACTTGTGAAAACAGGAACTTTACTGGCAAGCAGCAGGCAGGGAAACGCAGGACAGAGAGGTAAGAACGCGGAGGTGCCGGGCAAACAAAAGGCTCCATGATCTACCTTTCTTGGATGCCCTGCGCCGAATCTTCATCTTGGGGAAGGAAGGCCAGGAGTAGTTGAAAGGTGAGTCCGAGTCAGAATCCATTGTTTGTTTGGGTGAAAGGATCAGCTGAGGCAGAGGAGTGCCTGCAGACCGTGCCCAGCCAGGAGCCTCCCCCCGTGATGTCAAAGGCAGGAATGGGGCTGGGTGAAACAGCTCCAAACTCGGGGAGGGAGAGGCAATAAATGTTTTGCTTCCTTCGGGCGTTCAGGCATGTAGACCAACAAGGAGGCTGTAAATATTAAAGCCAAACCAGAGAAGCCGGAGGGGGGCGCGGGCGGTGGGGGGACCTGGAGTCTGGCTGATACATCGCAGTCCAGTTATTCGAAAGGTCACCAGGGAGCAAATGAATCATTAACTCCCCTCTTCTTGTGGCTGGATATGGAAATGAAGAAGGAAGGGAGCCTGGAGGAGAGAGAGCGCTGCCCTGCCGCCCTGCCGCGATTCAAGAAAAGCTTCCTAGGCAGGCGCCTGTTTGCTGAGCGCTAGGAAAGCTGTGTTGTGCTATGCTGGGTGATGAAGGCTGAAGTTTATGTGTGGACAGCCAGTCCACAGCAAATGCAAGCCAGTCAGCTCCAGGATGCTCCCTTCCTGAGAAGCTAACAGTCTACACTGTGAGCATCTCGGGCAGGTTTGAAGGTACGACTGGTGCAATTTACTTAACAGTCTGGTCTCCTGGTCCTTTCGGTCCTAAGGTGGGCAGCTGCTTTTACCTTCGTCTGCAGTAGCTGCAATGGACACAACGATGCATCCATCCAAAGACGTTCATGACTGGCTTGGGTGACATGTAGCTTGTGTGTATGTGTGTATGTGTGTGTGTGTGTGTGTGTGTGTGTGTGTGTGTGTGTGTGTGTGTGTGTGTGTGTGTGTGTGTGTGTGTGTGTGTGTTTCCAGGTTCTGCAGTCAGTCCTAAGGCTGTAGGTGACTCCGTAGCTCAGTTCTGAACTTTCATTTACCACAAACCAACAGTTCCTGCAGTCCCCCAAAGGCTTTCCAGTGATTGGCATTCAGTGGAAGCCCACACTGCCTTCCCATAAACCACAGCTGCCACTCACCGGTCTTCCCTCCTCTGATAGGCGCACAGAGAGGTGTGACCCGCGTAAGATTACACGGAGCACCCAGGGTCTACAGAGGACGCTCCCGAGGGAGCCTCTTGAAAGCATTTCTTGCAGGAGGAGGAAGGCCAAGAAGTGCTATGTTGTGCTGTGTTTTGGGAAGTCTTGGGATGCTCAGAGGAAGCTAAAGGAAACAACCTGAGGGGCCATTCAACCGTGCACGCTTGGAACCGGGGCAGTGTATGTCTTCATTAGCATGTGTCTCTTTACTTCAACTATTTCTCCAACTGTTGGCGCGAGTGCTGTGCCAAGAAGGGAGCGGCATCAGGGCCTGCTCCATGGTAGCTGAGCCTCTCTGATCAGGGAGGGGCAAGGGAGGGGCAGAGGCAGAGAGATACAGCGTGGGAGGGGCCTGGTGGAGTATGAATTCAAGTCACAATCAGAATAACGTAAACTGCTACTGTGATTTCATATGGTTTTCTATACGATTAGAAAACTATAGCAACACATAACTGACACATAGCTGCAAGGATTGAGTCTGAAGGAAAAGTGAGTACTTTTCTATTGTATAGCCTTTTATCTGGAGAATAAATTAAATATATATTTTTCTTAAAAGGATGGGTACACCTGTAGGAATAAATTATTTGCAGCCACCTGTAAGAATAAATTATTCTCAGCTCTGAATATCGAGGACATCAAGCAAGAGAATTCTACTCTATTTATGATCCTTAATAACAAAGAGCAGACAGTATTGTCAGAGGGACAGCTCGAAGCCTGACAGCCTGAGTTAGATCCCAGGGACCCAGATGGTGGGAGGAGAGAATCAACTCCTGAGTGTTCTCCTCTGACCTTCACGCATGTGCCATGACATATATGTCCCCACCATAAAGAAAATTTAAAAGTTACAGTGTGTGTGTGTGTGTGTGTGTGTGTGTATACCAAATATAATCAAACAAATAAAAAGAGGCTATTCACTTGAGGGAGATATGGGAAGGGTCTAATGTAGGGTAGTTAGGAGGGATAAGAGGGAGGAAAAGAGGGAGGGAGATTCTATTTCAATTAAAAACAATTTTTTTTTTTTTAAGAAAGCCAAGTACACAAGAGGAGTAGAGAACGAGAGATGTAGCTTAGTTGACAGAGTGTTTGCGTGACATGCGTGCAGTCCTGGCCTTGATCCCCAGTACTGCAGAAATTGGCCATGACCCTCAACACTTGGAGGGAGGCAAGAAGATTAGAACTCAGCTACACAGCAAGTTTCAGGCCAGTCAGAGCTATATAAGATGCATTCTTGTGGACAGAGCCGAAGAACACGCCTGGGGCATTGTGGGCTTTTTTGGTAGATGAATGGGTTGTACCAGTTGGTCAAAACATGGAGTTGACAAACCTTACATGACAGCTGTAGTAACTATAGCAGCCACTGACTACAACCATGTATTTTGACAAAGCATAAGGATTCTTAACATCTTACATATATGTATAGTTATGCAATAAATATAACTGTGTATGTAGAAAGGACATAGTTTATCAGTAGAGAAAATTTCTAGTTCCCCAAAGCTTCAGATAACTCTTGGATGTCTTGTGGCCACAAGCTGTTTCTAAGGTGTCCCTAGACCACAGAGAAGGGAGTTGTACACCCATAGCCTGAAATACCACCAGGATATTGTTATTCTTCTTCAGCTCTGCTGCCAAGGAGCCTCTACGAGGAGGTTTCTCAGGCTATTAGACATATGCACACACATACAAACACACACACACACACACACACACACACACACACGTACTCATGCACACATGCACGCCCAATTAAAGAAGAAGTTACTGTGTCAGATAAGAACAGGGCAGAAGAACTTAAGACAATGCAGAAGGAGGTAGGAAGGAACTGGCCACAGGCACTGCTACGGTTTGAGGTGCTAAGTGGGCTCGGCTCAATCTGTTTTCCTAGAGGTACAATCATTGTTGACAAAGTACAGATCGATTATATTAGGAAACTTTTCTGACAGTAAGAGAGCCCCAGCACTGTGGAAACAGCTCTTGGATCTCAAGACTTTCCACTGCCCTTGTTTGCCCTGATCTGTCCTTGCAGTTAACATGGAGAGTGGAGTAGAAGACACCACTGGCATAGCCAGTTTTATTTCTGAGTCAGCTCAACCAATTTCTTACCTTCTGAAGACTCCTTAAACACGTGGCGCTCATCATTATTTCCTACTGTCATTGAAGGAGTTATTTTTCCTCCCTCTCCATTTTGTTATTTCAATCGTGTTTAAATTAATTCAAGAGATCATTGGCATCTCATCCATATTTAAAAGATAAATGCGTCTGCTTTGTCGGATTGGATGATTGCAACTGCGGTGGAAGAATTGAAGAGTCTCAGTCACTCTGTAAATGGTTAATACACAACCATTACAGCAATGCGCAAGTGGCTTCACGAGCTATACCTTCACCTCACTGTACCTTCTTAAGTTAACACTTTACTAAGCAAAGCAGCTGCATCAGGTTCTAATTACCCAAGGCTGATAATGCTGCTGCCTTCATGTGGTGTCCGCTTTCTGAAGGCCCCATGCAGAAAATCCCCCTCCTCCACACTCTTCCATACTGACAACAGGTCATTTCCCTCTCAACCTTGATAAAACTAAATCTTTTCAAGTACTGATACAGGATTTGAGGAACAGAAATTGTGAAGTTTTCATATCTGCTCAAGGGACCCCCAAATCCCTTGAGGGAAGAAAGTAGGCCTAACTTGTATTTTAAAGGCACCCCAAGCTACAAGAAAGATCGCGGGCACGGGCCATATATACAAGGCAGTTCTTCCACTTAGCATCTTTAACCACGTCCCTCAGAAGTTCTGAATTTAGCACAGTTAAAATGGGACCATAACATCTGTCCTGCAGGAGTTATCATAAGGAATAAAGGGGATTCTAGCATAAAGAAATTAAAGACATTTCCAGTATGCTTTAAATATTAGCTAGAAATAGAATTTCCTTCCGGCGTATTTCTACAGCATACTACTGAAGTACTCACCCCATTACCTCCAGGACAAGTAGTTCTGTTTCCTTATGGTTACTTCTTTTATCAGCGATCTTAGAAGTCTCAGAACTCAGGAGTAGCTAGCAGCTCTGATACAATGACCAGGGAGGTAACCCTGACCCCTGTTTTACAGAAACTTGGAAGTCACTCAAACCTGTTAAAGCCACCCACCCTTCACCCTTCACGTCACCCACATTTACACAAGTGTCTGACACGACTATTTGACATCCAAGAGACCACAGCTGCCCTCAGATCACATGAATGGAGCCATTTACTGAACAAGCTCCCTGTGAAGAACCAAAAGGTTTGATTACACATAATGAAGACCACAGTAATGAAGTGACTTCATTATTCAATCCCCTTTTCTCAAGCCACAGACCACAGTGTTTATTATTCCTATAAATACTTGCATCTAAACCCTATCTTCAAAGAAGCAGATTTGAGCCTTGGATTTCAGAAGCTCAAGCCAGGCCCAATATTTCTTTCTTCCAGCTGCCTGTGAATCCAGATGTAGAACTCTCAGCTTCTTCTCCAGTACCATGTCTGCCTGCATGCTGCCAGGCTTCCCTCCATGATGATGATGAACTAAAGCCCTGAACTTATAAGCCAGACCCATTTAAATGTTTTCCTTCATAATAGCTGCTATAGTCATGGTGTCTCTTTACAGCAATAGAAACACTAAGACACCCACTATTTGTTTGTTTGTTTGTTTGTTTGTATACATTAAGGTTCAGTTGATGTGCTATAAAGTTCTATGACTTTTGACAAATTCAAGGTGTCCTGTATCATCAATGAACAAATCTTAAATGATAATTTCATCGTGATGCAGCTGCTTTGCTTAGTAAAGTGTTAATTTAAGAAGGTACAGTGAGGTGAAGGTATAGCTCATGAAGTCACTTGCACATTGCTGTAATGGTTGTGTATTAACCATAACACACACACACACACACACACACACATTCACACCAATGAAGATATAAAAAGGGTACCACACGTCAATTAAGATAGTCCCTAATACAAAAGCTACATTGCTTCCACCACAAAATAGTATTAGATTATTATTAAAAAATTCTTTGTCTTTGTAAAGATATTAGTTAGTACATGACCAAATAGTGGAGGAATACAAACCTTCCGTGTAAAAGAATTCCAGTTTATGTCGCTGTCCCACCCATAGGAAAGCATGCAGACAACTCCCTGCTCCTTAACTCTGGACAAAACATCCTGACTTCCTTCCAAAGACTACTGAATGAGGAAGGGGTGAGGAGGAATAACTTCAAAGGAAAGAAAATGACCAACATGGCCACATTCAGGAGATGAATATCAACATCAATGGTGATTAATAAAGTTGATAGGACAAACCCTTTGTGTCATATGATGGATACGGTTATGGTACTTCACCTATTTTTCTTTCTTTCTGCTTTGTTTTGACTTGTCTTATTTTGTTGAGACAGGGTTTCTCTGTGGGGCCCTGGATGTCCTGGAACTCCCTCTGTAGACCAGGCTGGCCTCGAACTCAGAGATCTGCCTGCCTCTGCCTCCTAGGTGCTGGGATTAAAGGTGTGCACTATCACCACCCAGCTTATCTTCCCTTCAAAACCTATAACTTTAATGATGGGGAAACAATTAAATTCCATCTATGGAGCATCTATAAAACTCGACCAGCTAGCCTCAAAACTGTAAGATCATCAGACCCCAGGAAAGTGTGAAACATTCTCACAGCCAAGAAGTTAGGGTGATTAAACACAATAAGGTATCACAAATGTGAAGCTGGGCCAAGGTACATAAGTCCAAAACTTTACTAAAAATGAGACAAAAGTGATGGTCGCTGAGAGCTGGCAGACCTAACATAAACAGGCTTCCACTCAGTCCTTTCTGAATCCTTGGCGATAACAGTGCAGCTCCACTTCTCAGTGGTAAAGACACTGAGAACTGATCCCAACATCGTTGGGCTCCCAGAGAACCCTAGCTGTGACTTTCAGCCTTATCTCCTCCTAAACCCACAGTATGGAGCCTGTACTGGCTGGTTTTGTGTGTCAACTTGACACAGCTGGAGTTATCACAGAGAAAGGAGCCCCCCTTTGAGGAAATGCCTCCATGAGATCCAGCTGTAAGGCATTTTCTCAATTAGTGATCAAGGGCAGGAGGGTCCATTGTAGGTGGTGCCATCTCTGGGCTGGTAGTCTTGGGTTCTATAAGAAAGCAAGTTGAGCAAGGCAGGGGAAGCAAGCCAGTAAGAAACATCCCTCCATGGCCCCTGCATCAGCTCCTGCTTCCTGACCTGCTTGAGTTCCAGTCCTGACTTCCTGTGGTGATGAACAGCAGTGTGGACGAACAAGCTGAATAAACCCTTTCCTCCCCAACTTGCTTTGCCATGATGTTGATGCAGGACTAGAAACCCTGACTAAGGCAGAGCCCTTTGCCAAGTCTTGATGTACACGTTCCATCTACACAGATTTGGACCTTAGGACCAGCTTCAGAATTTCTAAAGTTCCCATCCTGGTACGTAGGCAAAGTTTAGACCAAGCAGCAGGGTTCCCACTAACAGCGAGGCTCAAGTGGTGGTCATGTTGTTCTTTTTATTTCCTTTTCCATCGTGCATCTTAGACCTAACAATATGAAGAACATTAGGCCCATCACGGGAGCAGCCAGCATCCTACAACTTGACAACTCTGAGGGGCTTCTCATTGGAAGAAAATACAGCACAATCAATGAATGGCTTTCCTTTAGCAAAGCTGCAGTTTCTTTTTGTTCTCTAAGTCTACAGATTAGTTTATAATATCCTAAAAAATCCCCCAAAGAGTCTTTCTCTTAATTTATGGAATGAATGTTTGTCAACAAATACTCCAGCAATCTCATTTAAGAGAAAACAAGCATTTCTTTCCCATACTCCAGGAGGAGAACTTACCCAAACAAGGAAGCCACGAACACAAAGAGGCAGAACTCAGCAAGGGGACCAAAATGGTCTTGAAACAAACTTGCAGTCAAATGCCTAGACCAGCAACTTTTTTTTCTATCAAAACTATTTGTAAAACCTCGACGACCACCAATTTGAAATGAACGAAAAGAATTAAAAGCAACCAAATTTTACACAAATAACTCTGCCTTTGCAATCCCCTTCTTGGAAGACTTCCCTGTGCCTGGACCCTTCAAACCATGGATGAAATGAGTCCCTTGTAGAGAAATGCTGCCCACCTCCACCCAAAACCTGGAGTGGGAAGGGAGAGAAAGAGAGAGTTCACGGGAATATCTGTTTTATAGCCCACGCTATAGTGAGATCTACCAAAACTTAGGCTCAAAAGCCGACTTTCTAGAAGTCCTAGAGCCTTGAAGATCACGTCTTTCCTTCCTTCCCTTCTCCTTCATATTTCATACAACATTCCCCAGGCCTTGACAGAGATTGTGCATAGTGAAATGGCAGCAGAGGGGCAGGGGAGGGGAAGGTGAGGGAGGAATGGGGGAGGGGTCAGCTTCATTTACTCGAGAGCCCTGGCTCATAGACTGTTTTCATTGTCTCATTCACAGGTGATTAACATGGGTGGTTTTATGAGCATTTATAGCTCTGTGGGCACTGCTATCAGAAGATGTGAGAAGTCACTTAATTAGTCCTAATTATTAGCTGATGGTGGGGCGGGGAGCGGGGGCAGCACTACTGAGCACACATTCTGCCTCACCTCTAGGAGCCAAGACAAAAATCTTCACCAGGTACCCACCACAGAGGAGTACTAGCTATTCCATGATGCTTCCTGCTTGGAGGGGGGGGCGGGGGGGCTGTTCTGTTGGATCCTCACTTTCCAGTTCCCTCTGCTGATGTCCCCACCAAACTTTGCCCCAGGGGCTTGGAAGGCCTGAGTCCTGCCAAATGAGCTGGCCACGTCCGTCAGAACATCTACAGTGTGCGCCCATTTTCCTTTTCTTCTTGCAAAGGCGTTCGTGATCTTTGTGGAAAATGTGTACAGAAACCTTTTTAGTGACTTTCTTAGACAGCAGGTACTTAATGCGAAGTAAATAATGAAGGGCAAAATAACGTCGTTTTGCCCACATGTGCATATGTGAACTATGCAGTGAATGCACGCAGTACCGGGAAAGGCCAGAAGAGGGCATTGGAACCCCCGGAACTATATTGCTAGAGGTGCTGGGACTCAAACTCTGGTCCTCGGTGAGAGCAGCAGGTCCCCTTAACCACTGAGCCCTCTCCCTAGTTCCTCCCAAAAATCTTACTTACCAAGATGCTGTTTGAAATCTCTGCACGGTGCCAAGCCAAATCTGCAGCAGCAGATAAGGCATGGCTTCTTGCCAGAGCCCTCTCAGTGTTGAAACTTCCCAAGAAGAACGCCAACCAGTTCCATTCGCCACCCCACCCCCACTCACCCCAGGATGCTATCTCCCCCCTCCCCTCCCCCACAGGGAGAGTTAAGACACGCCCCCATGTTTCACCAGTCCCTCGGATTCTTTCCATGCCCGTGGCTACATGACACACAACTCTAGCGGAATGCACTCATACAATCATTCATCTAACGAACATCGTGCACATCGGCGATTAGTTACTACAGGAAGTTTAGTTTCAGTGAGAGTCACGACATCAGGAGGTCTGTGGCTGGTACAGCCTCGCTCACACTCTAGAATCTTCCTGGCTGACAGAGCAGGGCCATCACTTCCCCGGAAGCTTTTGTGACTCCGCGAAGACCCCAGGACTGTCGCTTCACAGTCCTCAAACAGGAACTTAACTTCCAACGGGAATTCTTAATTTCCAACCAAAGCCCTGTGGTTTTCCTCTTTTTCAGAGTGAATTTTTTTTTTTTCAGCAGGAGTTTGCCGAGAAGCAGGCGATCAAGCTGTGGTCGTGAAACCGCGTGGCTTGGATCCCATGCAGCTTACCCTCCCCCCACCATAGGTCCCACAGGCCAAAGACTTATCCAGCAGGTGCTCCCCTCCATCCTCCCCGTGAGGGGGCTGCTTTGCAGTCTTGAACCCAACTCTGCTGAAAAGTTTGATGCCGTTTATTTTAGTCCCGTGGACTGGTCCAATGGGTCCTTCTCCCATCTCCCCTTCAGCACTGACCTGCTTTTCTTCCATTGCCCCCCCAAGGGCTTTGCTCACATGTCCACAGAGAACAAGGTCATTATTCCTGGTCTTAACATTAATGTCATCTCCTCAGCATCTATGCCAGCCACTCACTCTGACAGGTCTGGCGCACAGGCTCGGATAAGCTCACCAACTCTTTCATGCCCATTAGTCCGGACAACTACAGTCATTTCTAGTGTCTACACTAACAGCCGATAGGATCCTCGTGCTTCGTCAGGGGTCATGAGGAACAATACAAAGGGAATTTACCCTAGCCTGGTCCATCTAATAGAATGAAATTAAGAGAACTAACCCTACACTCCCTGGGACATACAGCTCACACATGCGGTGTTTGACAGACATGAGCAGTTGTTACTGCTGTTCTGGATAGAGCACTTCCAGACACAACCATCACACAGAAAGTTCCAACAGAACAACACTGATCTAGTTTGCAAGACAACACTACATGATCTGGGCGGTGGTGGCGCACGCCTTTAATCCCCCCAGCACTCGGGAGGCAGAGGCAGGTGGATTTCTGAGTTCGAGGTCAGCCTGGTCTACAGAGTGAGTTCCAGGATAGCCAGGGCTATACAGAGAAATTCTATCTCGAAAAAAACAAAGCAAAAGAGAATACTACATTTGCACCACACCATTTAAAATAATAAAATACAGCAAAGTCTTAACACTTCCATCCTGGATATTTTATTAGTAGTTCCTTTAAGAGTCTGGACAGAATACCAGCACACACAAAAGACGAGAGTTCTGAAGCGGCCTCTGGGGGAGCAGCTTGCCATTCCTGCCTCTGGCTTACAGCTGCCGGTTACTCACTGCCGGCGGCTCTCTCTTCTCTGTCTCCGTGGTTCCTTTAAAGTCTACTCTCACGTGATTTCATAAAATCAGGAGACTTTCTTTTTCCCTCATAATTCAAAAGTTTAAATAAATGATAGAGCAAATACTAGAGTCAGAAAGGCATGTCCATGGCGATCTCTCTCTCTCTCTCTCTCTCTCTCTCTTTCTCTCTGCCTTCCAAATATTCCTCTTCAGATGAAATGACGTTACTGACCAAGTGCTCCGCCTAGTCAGGGTGACTGCAGTTTACAAAGCAAAAATCTTCTCACCCATCAAGTACGCCAGTAGGAGACTGGGGAGAGATTTTAGAGTCCCAAATTAAAAATAATCCCACTATTTAAGACTTTTAACAGGCAAAACCCCTCCTCCCCCAGCAATGTGTCTGAGTAAACATTCTTCAAAGCTGACATTCCCAAGAGTGTGATGCAATCCACAGATGAGACATCCTGTATGCGTGAATAAGAGCCACACTCCCGGCTCTTCGAAGTTTGCTGTATGTTTTTTTCCTCCTTCCTCTTCCCCTGTTGTGTGCTCTGGACGTAAATTATTATTATTCTCACCTTATATAGCAACAGTAACAGATGCGTGCACACTGCTCAGAACACAGCCAAGTCTGTGTTCCGAGTTCAGTGGCACCTCAGGCCAGGACATCCAGCAAACCACCGCTGGCCAAGGGCCAAGCCCAGAGCTGTACACTCAACCGACACTTCGGGTGCTTCCTCCCAGCCTGCTCTAGGCTATGGGATTTCCCAGCGGTTGTAACAGCTCTCACACATGTCTCCAACGGATGCCAAACACCATGCCAGAACCTCCAGGAACCCCCTCACAAGCTGCCCGAGATGCTTCCACGCGTCAGCCACCTCTGCTGTATAATTCATCTCAACTCTCCTTAGCCCGGGGACTTGCCGTGGTCCCGAGGGACCACCTCCAAGACAGCTCTGTTCTCATGTGCCCTTCAAGCGTAGTGGTGGCAGTATGAATATGCTTGGCCCATAGGGAGTGGCACTGTTGGGAGTGGGTATGGCCTTGTTGGAGAAAGTGTGTCACTGTGGGGGTGAGCTTTGAGGCCCTCCCCCTAGCTGCTTGCAAGACAGTCTTCTCCTTTTTGCCTTTGGAACAAGATGTAGAACTCTCAGCTCCTCCAGCACCATGCCTGCCTGGATGCTGCCATGCTTCCCACCTTGATGATAATGGACTGAACCTCTGAACCTGTAAGCCAGCCCCAATTAAAAGTTGTCCTTCCTAAGAGTTGCCATGGTTATGGTGTCTGTTCCCAGCAATGCACACCCTAACTAAGACAGATGTGCAAACTGAATCAGCTGCACTGCACCTGAAGAAGGCTCACACACATTCTAGTCGCTAGGCATCTTCGGGCAGCTGGGCCCAAGTCCTCCTACACAAGCTTCATTCTACTCCTCTGGTCTGTAAATAATTCTAGGGATGTATACAGGAAAGCAGGGTAGGGGCCCAGGGAGAACATCTGAGAATAAATGAGAATTTCCAGGTCCATGGAAAGAATCACCTTTACCCTCTCTCCCTCTTAAGGGACCTACACACCACAGCAACACCAGGTCTTCTATTCCCCTGGGGGTGGGGAATAGACCACATAGGCTCATCTCTGTAGGACACATTGCGCAGCACTGTGTAACAGGCAGAATGGTACCCAAAGCCCACTCCCCGGCTCAGGCGCTTCCTGAAACGAATCCTCCAGTACCCACCACATTGAGAGAATGAAGTAACCATGGCAACTAGCATGCCAGAGTTTGGCACAGTGAAACTCCTCAGTCAATGTCCTGGGTTCTTCCTGTGTATTTTAGATTGTAAACGCAAGTTGTACCTTAAAATACATTAAACATTAAAGAAAATTGAGCTAAGAAGGCTGAGAGAAGCAAGCAAGGTTCTCAGGAAAGAGTATTTCATACTAACATGCTTTCCTTTTGTTTACCATGTGCCCGGTCCATAGCACCCACCCCTGGCTGCAGGCAATGCAGCGTTTTGGAACATACCCAGAACTAGGCGGTCGTGGTCTTCGTGTTCACTCGGCCCATCCACCTGGCTTTTGACGCTCTGAAACAGACACAGGGGAGGGATTTCATTAAATCCCATGTGTGCTACATTAGTGTTTGTTTCTCGTGCGCTAGAATGACGCTCTTGGAAAGCACCAATAAAAACACCTCGCTCACATCCCAACACGTAAACGGGAGACGCATGGGTGTTTATAATTAGCACTGAGAGCTAAAATTAAGGAAAGGATGTGTGTCCAGCTCACACACACCTGAAAGCTTCCCACAGGGAAAACAGTGTCAGTGAATATCCGGGCATGGGATGCTTCCAGCCTCGTGTGTCCTGGAGGAGTATGCTGACCATCCTGTGCTTACGACAGTGACAACTCAGAAGGACAGCGAGGCTTGGTCAGAACATGTAGCCCATTGCAATCCTACTAAAAGGAATTGGTTTTGCCTGCTTGCCTGCTTGTGGACTTTTATGAACATGAGCCAGGCGACCACGTTTCCGTTTCCTTACCTTTCCATCTTCCTCCTCCTCCGATGGTGATCTGCCAGACTCCAAATTCCTAACCTCTGTGAAAGAAATAATTCTTTAGTTAGTTAGAAAGAAAGATAGAAGGAAAGAAAGAATGAGAGAAAGAAAGACAGGCAGACAGACAAAGAAAATACATGATCGGTATAGACAAGTCACCCAGGACCCTCTGCACATCATCAGATAGGTTCGGGTTTTTTGTTTTGTTTTGTTTTTTGAGACAGGGTTTCTCTGTATAGCTCTGGCTGTCCTGGAACTCACTTTGTAGACCAGGCTGGCCTTGAACTCAGAAATCAGTCTGCCTCTGCCTCCCGAGTGCTGGGATTAAAGGCGTGGGCCACCACGCCCGGCTCGAAAGGTTTGGATCACTCTTTTTTTAAGTGATCACATGACTGTACACACGCTGGGGTTATTTGTGTTTGCTACTTTATAAACAAGGCAGGGAGCTCTCACCGGAAATCCTGGGGTGGCAGGGGGTGGGGGAGGGGTGTACCTTAAATAAATCAGTGTCCTTGACTGCAAAGGAAGGATGCTCACCCCTCCCCCAAGCCTCTTCACAGATGCTGAGGATGTGACTGGTACCCACCTGAGGGAATCCTACTCGCCTCTCCCCCTGGATTCCACAGATGTCAGTGGAAGAAAGAAAAACCGACCAATCAGTTCTAAGAGACACTCAGCTGTCCCTTCTGCATCACTGAAAAGTGGAGCACGCCACACAGCTCTCAGCACCGACCTCAGCTGGCCAGGCTGGTTAAGCAGTGACTGGCCCCAGATACCCCAAGTCCCCCACCCTCCCACCCCCGCCCCAGCAAAGCGTTTCCTGGAAATATTATTCAGGATGTTCTGGGATGAACAGGAAACCCAGGTGAGGGGACATTTTCTCTGTCCCTTGACTGATTGGTTCTGTTCCCAAATACTCAGTTTCCCAGAAACAAGTTCAAAGATAGAATCACCACGGTGCAGGTTTAGCCTTGGGAAGAGTAAGTGCTGACAGGGGTGGTTAGCTGAAAACCTTCCACATATAGGAATATACAATCATGCTGCTCCTCAGGATCCTTTCTGGAATCTCAAGTTCTGAGCCCCCAGGACCTTTTTGACGTGGTCCTAAAGAAAGTTCACAAACTGCACATTTCCCCCACCCCATTCACCTCCCTCTCCTGTTCATTTCAGTTGCCTTCTGCCTCGAACCTCCAAGTGGATTTATTTAAGCTCTCAGTACTGCCAGAGGTTTCATTTACATTTCACAGAAAACATACAAGCCCTTCTGTATGCAGCTCTCCAGGGCCACGGAATGCAAATAAAAAGGGGAGAACAGGGGCGGGGGAGAGGGGGAGGCCCAGATGCTAACAGCACTTGCTGGTCTTACAGAGGATCTGAATTCAGCTCCCAGCAGCCATGACTGTTGATAACTTTATACATCCCTTTCTGGCCCCCACTGGCACTTACACATACACGTATGCACACCCCACATGCAAACATACACATAAGTAAAAGCAAATGATTGTTTTTAAAGAATAACTGCATTTATTTTCATCAAGCAAACGATGCTCGGTGGCAGTGGGCAGCTGATATTTATTGATCGTGAACTCATGAGCAACTTAGGTTTCATGATAAAAACATAAAAAGTTCAGTTTTGTGCGGTCATGTCAACTCTTCTCAACGGAGAATAGAATATAAGCCTGATAGCTTATACTTGGAACGTCAATGCCAGCTTTTAAATGCACTTCCCAAATCTCGCCGCCAGGTGGCGGAAGAGTAACATTCGCACGAAGACCAGCCATTCAAGTGAAACCAGGCCGGTTTTGCCTGTATAGAGTGTGCCTTTTCAGTGCCAAATGTCCGAAGCCAAAACTTAAAGCAAGGTTTTCCAGCCCACTTCACTGATGCACAGAACTGTGAAACGCCTGCCGTGGTGTTTGCCGCGTAGGTGTTGCTGAGGAGTCCCTTTGGAAACTCAGACCTACATAATAAAACCTCAAGCAGAGACAATGGCTGCAGCATGCCACAGAAAGCAGGCGGGTAACAGAGCCAAAGATTCCAGGAACACATCTGCACCAGACAGGAAGGTGGCCGTGTAACTCCATCCTGCTGGCTGTGTGCTGTGCCCTTCAAGCCACTCCAGGCCACGGTATCTCTAAAGCGCCCCATACATGCAGGCATTTATTCTGAAGAGCACCCTGGAAAACAGGATGTGGCCTGGAATCATTTGCAATATCAAAGGGCTCATTCAGCTTTCTCCTTAAGCCCTACCCTCTAAAAAGGCTGACCGCGTGATCTCAGCACATTTCCATCCCTTCTCTCTCTCTCTCTCTCTCTCTCTCTCTCTCTCTCTCTCTCTCTCTCTCTCTCTCCCCCTCTCCCTCCCTTCCTCTCCCTCCCTTCTAAAACAACTGTCCTAGAAAAATAGATGCTGGAGGCAATCACAGTAAGTGAAAGAAGCCAGGCAAGCCAGTCTCAAAAAGATAAAGGTTGTGTGTTTTCTTTCATTTGTGGTTCCTAGATTTTATATAAATGTATATACATGTATGTATGTATTAATGCATGTACTATGTAACAATAAGCTAGGAGCAAAGCAGGCTGGAAGGATAGGAGGAAGGGTGAGAAGAGAGAGGGTGGGAGACACGGGGTGCCCTCGACCTGTAATATCTACTTGGTAAAAAGTTTCAGAGAGAACTAAAATGCCAAAGGTTTTTAGAACCTACTATGTTCCACAGTAAAATGATAGGTTCTCATTATCATTACGTTTGGTCTTAAAAAAAAAATCTTTCAAATGTATAAAGCTCCTCACCCTAAAATGACTTCTTAGCTCTTGCGACAGTGCTCAGGCTCGGACCCATAACTCAACTTTCATTAGTTTAGAGCCGCTCACCAGAAGGACACCTCCAAGCTTTTCAGAGAATCGGCTGCCTAATTAAATTGCTCCAGGGGAGTTTCTGCTGAATTAGTGGGCTCCTTTTACACTAGCCCAGGGTACCATCAATTGTGCAGTGCAATCAAACTACTCGTTGCTATAGCAACCTTGGGTTGATAATAGTATCAGTAACTCTGCCTATTCTGCTTTAAGGGCCTATTCATGTTGTCTTCAAGGCCCACCCAGAAGGAGGGATCACCTCTCTAAATCAGACTTACCAAACTAGATAAACGTGCTTTTTCTTTTTTTTAATATTGCCAAACTATAATAAAAACAAGAGATAATCCCCAGTAATTATGTTCACTAATGACACAGCACTAGCAAACAAGGGTTTTTACCCCAGGGTTAAGTAGCTGTAAGATTAATATCAGTGGCTCATTAAGAAGATTTGCCTGGAGAAAAGCTTGCCTCCATGTACAATATTTCCTACATCTTCTTGCAAGATGGATCCAGAGTCTAGGCTTACCCAACAAAAAGTAAACCAGAACTCTCTTTCCTGCCCTGAGGTTTAAGCACAAGGACCCTCCCTCCCTCCAGAAAGGAAGGAGAAGGAGAAAAGGTCTTAGCAGAGCCAGAGCAGAGAATAGCCTTCTATTTTCCCATTCTCCTATCTACTGGCCCCACACCTGAGACCGGACAGAAGTGTCATGCACAGACCAGCCCAGAAGTGTCATGCTCATAGCTGGCAAGCTGGTGGCACTGTCTGTGTGCTCTGCCTCCCTAAGAAATGCCAAAACAGCACCCTAATGATCCCTATCCTCACCATACAACCCCTCTAGAAACCCTAATTCACACATAATTCAGTGTCTTCTTGGGTGTGCTTGTAGTCCCAGCAATGGAGAGGCTGAGGCAGGGCCCGAGAAGTCCATTCCAGGACAGTCTGCCAAATGAATCCTTTTCTCCTTGTGAGCTGTGAATGCATTCTGAAATCAGACTTTGGGCTGGGACCAAATTGACTTGGGAACCAGTGATTGTATCCCCTGCCTGTTACATACAAGGTGGGGGCCAACAGATGTTTCTCTTCCACCCACCTACATCTGGTGCCCCAAGCACATTCATCTGAAGAGATGCGCTGGGAGGCCACCTCTGCATGCGGAGAGAGAAGCAAAGTTTCTTGCTTTATTGAACTGCTGATTCAAACACCTGCAGTTCCAGCAGTACTTTATTATTTAAGTTCTGGCCGCCATGGTGCCTGGAAAGAGCAGGCTCTGTCCCCTCTGTCCCTTCTCACTTGTGTAGCTCAGCCTAACTCTTTTTCCTCTCATGTTCTGCGGCAGAGAGACCACTGAGGAATCTTGCCCCTAGGTACCTCCCCATAGGCTGGCTTAGGGTCATTTTATTTTCATATTTCGAATCATTCAGAATGAAAAAGGCATCTTTGTGAAGTACTTTTTTTTTTAAGATTTATTTATTTATTATATGTAAGTACACTGTAGCTGTCTTCAGACACCCCAGAAGAGGGCATCAGATCTCATTACGGATGGTTGTGAGCCACCATGTGGTTGCTGGGATTTGAACTCACGACCTTCAGAAGAACAGTCGGCGCTCTTAACCGCTGAGCCATCTCTCCAGCCCGTGAAGTACTTTTTAATCTAAATTACTCAATACTTTTTTTTTTCTGAGCCACAACAGTAATTGTTTAAGAAAACTTGAGGAAAATGTCAATACAATCGCCACCCAAGGAAAATTTACCAATTATTAATGCAGGCTATGCTTATCTAGCCTTGCTGGAGTATGATGCACACACCACACCACTCGTCCACTTCAGGTACACAGTTTATCGGCTTTAGTGTAACCCAAGGTGTCTATCACCCACCTCGATTTTAGAATATTCTCCTCATGCCAGCCTTCCGATCTCCCCCTCATAGCGCAGCCTGATCACCAGTACCTTATTTTCTCTTGGTGGTTTTGCCTACTTGGGCTATTTTATACGGCTGGATTCGTGTGACCTTTTGTAATTGACCTTATTAACAGCACCGTGTCTTCAAATACTACAGCAACACTTCCTTAATTTTTTACCTTTTTGTTGATTGTTTGTGAGTTTCACATCATGCACCCCAGTTCCGCTCATCTCCTTCCCCCTCTTATCCACCCTTTGCTCTTACAGCCACCCCCAACACACACACACACACACACACACACACACACAAAGCATAGGAAGCATCTCATTGTGGAAGCTGTAGTGTGTCACAGTTGCCCCATAGTCTATTCCTCTGTCCACACATCTTCTCTTGCAAATGTTCATTGCAGCGAGTCACTGGTCTGGTTCAAGATTTGTGGCTTCACTCGGGAGGCAGAGGCAGGCGGATTTCTGAGTTCGAGGCCAGTCTGGTCTACAAAGTGAGTTTCAGGACAGCCAGGCTATACAGAGAAACCCTGTCTCAAAAAACAAACAAACAAACAAACAAAACCAAAAAACAAACAAAAAAAAAAAAAAAAAAAAAAAAAAAAAAGGAGAAGAAGAAGATCTGTGGCTTCTGTGACATCATCAATATCAGATCCTCACCTGGACTCCTCCCAGTTATCCTTTTGTTGCTCTGTGTCATGGAGATCCTGCAGCTTTGGAAAACTAGGACTGGCCCTTTCACATGTCCTAATCCATTCACCGATGATATCAATTTGGAGGTGATCCAGTTCAGAGCCCTGAATCTGGGCCTGAGTGGCAGCTGAGCTCAGCCCACTGGCTCTCCCGTATCCACAGCACTGGGGTGAGCTCTCCAGCCCCGCTCTGGCTAGGCTACCCAAAGCCTTCATCAGCAGGACCAGGGTCAGCTCTCCTGCTCTCATTCCTTTGGGGCTGGCTCAACCACACTCACACCTCTGGAGCCAGCTCCACTGTGCTGCCCAATCAAGGTGCAGGGCCCCACTCTTCCAAGCCTTGCCCTCCCTCCTGCTCTCATGAGCTCAGGGCTAGCTCACTCCTGTCTTCGCCAGCAGAGCCAGCTCTACTGTGTTGCCCAGGTGAGGTGCAGGGTCCACTGTCCCAAGTTTTACAGCCAGTGAGGGGGCAGAACTAGGTCTCCCATGCTTAGTGAGGGGGCAGAACTAGGTCTCCCATGCTTACGATCCCAGGGCTCTCCATACAGACCCCTGCTGCTGTGTAGCTACCAGTTCAGACATGGCCCTTAGCGGCCACTGAGGCTGGGACCTCACCATGGCCTCAGGTGGCCACTCAACAGGCCACACTCCTCTCCACCCTCAAGTCTCCAGTTCCATCTCTCCTCAAATGCTCAAGCTGTCTCACTCACTCCTTCTCTCCCATCTGACCACCACATACTCACACTGTTAGCACCAGGACACTCCAAGCCCCAGCCTAACCATGTGACCCTTGACCTGTGTTGCCAGGACAACGACCTTCAATCCCACAATCCACTTGGCTCAGTTCCCGCCCTCACTGGTGTGATGTCATTTTCTGTATAAAAGAGGAAGCCACGCCCTCCTCGCTCTCCTCTTCTCCTCCTCTTTCTTCTCTCCCCCCCCCTTTCTCTCTCTCTCTCTCCTCTACCCTTCTACCAGCTCTGCCACTCCTCCCCCCATTCCCTCATAATAAACCTCTCTCACGTGGAACACCTTGGCCTGGTCTGCTGCTTGGTTTATCCACTCAAAATATAAAAAACGCACACTGTGGTGGCTCCCACGGCAGGCGTCAGGCCCCTGGGTGACATCTTTCATCTTGCTGTGTGGATGGTAGTAAGGGGTGTCTATGGCCTACCTGTGAGTGTCCTGGAGGGCAGGTCTGTGGGTGGCATGGTGGTTCAAAGCTCTCTCTCTTCCTCCTGCTGCCCTGTAGTGCCTGGCTTTGATTTGACTTGATTTTTATGAGTCCCGGGCATAAGACAGCTTTGGCCACCAAGCCAGGCATCAGGCTAGGATGAACAAGGTCTGCCATCTGCTCTGCCCCTGACTGGTACGAGAACACCACCACCACCAGGTCTCTCTTTGTCCATAGCCAGGGGCTGCTTCTTTATATTTTAATGATTAAAATACTTCCTTAAGGGGTTATGGAGAGGTGGCTCCGTGGTGACAAAATACTTGATGATCTTCCAGAGGACCTGAGGTTGAATCCCAGGACTCGTGTCAATCAGCTCATGACAATTTGCAACTCCAGTTTTATTAAATGAAAAAAACAAACAAAAACAAAAACAAAAAACAAAAACCCTCAACTACACAATTATTCTTAATATAGATAGTTCAGATTATCTGTTCTTGAGTGAAGTAAAACAGGATGATCTGCCACAAAAAAAGGCTATATGTGAAATATGGCAGAATTTAAACCAACCAGCAGGCGTAAATGCAGCCCCTATATGCCTAAAGTGTCAAGCATGAGTGGGTGGTCAAACGTTTAAGGATGAGTTCTGAAAATGAACACATCTCACCAAAAACTCCACCAAAAACACAGTTGATGATTTTTTTAACTCTATTTTTTACTATTGCATATATGTGCATATGTACTGTATGTATGTGAATGTTCATATATGTTCCCAAGAGCATGGGTGTGTGTATGGCAGAGGCTGACACAGGTGTCTGTCACTGTGCACTCTGTTTACTGAGTCAGGATCTCTCACTGAACCCAGCGCTGCCTGTTAAGACACTCTTGTTAGCCAACTTGCCCCAAGGAGGCCCTGTCTCTACCTCGAAAGCGCTGGGTTACAGGCAAGTCCCTACACTGGCCCCACTTTTAATGTTGGTTCTGGGTATCTAAATTCTGGTTCCCACACTTAGAAAGCACAAGCTTTATCCACCAAGCCACCTCCTTGACTCAACTTTAAAGGCCACCGCATGAAGAAAAAAACTGAATGCTGATGAACGCCGTAAACAACCCTCCTCCTCAAAGGTACTTCTGAGTTCAGCTTCAAAACTGACGGGCATTCCGAAAATATTTAAGGAAACATTTGGAATCGTTTTGAAAACATTTGATGCTCTGATCGTCAGGAAAAACTTACCTGGTAGAAATTAATGAGCAACTGATATCCATGTAGTATGGACTTTATTTTTTTAATTTAAATGTTAAACTTAGCTATCATACAAAATATTGTACAAAGTGTGTGCAGACATCTGCCCTCTTTCTTCTTGAATATGTGTCACATGGTGATTCAGCTTAATTTGTCTCTTATGAACTTTTACACTTACGTACATGCTACCCTTAGGCTCTCAGGGGTGAAAGATTCAAACATGGGTTGAAGAGAGAACCTCAGCCTCAAATTTTGGTTGCAATCAAATCACCAATCACCAATAATCACAGGTTTTTTTAAAAAAGCTGTTATATTTTCAAAGTGAAATTAGGGCATATTTTTTTCCTAATTTAATCTACTACTTAAACAAGATGAAGTAGACCATCTTTCAAAGAGATAAACAAAATGTAAATTTAGTTTAGAATTGCTTTTATGTCCCCTGACTTCACTTAGAGTCTATTTCAAGAAATGAGTTCTTGGGCTATGCTGGGGTTGGTCTGGTGCTGCTATGCATTCAAATGCTAAATTCTATACAGGTAGATCTGGCTGCCCCAAGAGAAAAGACCTCCCTCCCCCTACACCAGCTTTTGTTGTGCAAACCTTGTTCTCCAAATTAATTGATCCACAAAAGGCTAAAGCCTGTGACTGGGACTTAGAAAGAGAAAGGCAGGACTTGAGGATAAAGTGAGGGGTCTCAGGAGAGACCTGAGAAGGAGGAAGGACACAGAGAAGAGGAGGAGACCACCATGAGAGGAGATGGACCATGAGCGCATGGCCAGGAGAAAAGCAAGTAATGAGGGACACATGGCTGGGATTGTTAGCACCAGGATACTCCAAACCCAGCCTAACCATGTGACTCTTGACCTGCGTTGCCAGGACAACAACCTTCTATCCTACAATCCACTTGGCTCAGGTCCCGCCCTCACTGGTGTGACGTCATTTTCTGTATAAAACAGGAAGCCATCTTCTTCCTGTTTTATACAGAAACACTCCTCCTCACTCTCTTCAGCCTCTTCGCCTTCTTCTCTTCCCCTCTTTCTCTCTCTCTGCTCTTCTCTACCCTTCTACCTGCTCCTCCCCCCATTCCCACATAATAAACCTCTCTCACGTGGAACACCTTAGCCTAGTATGCTGCTTGGTTTATCCACCCAAAATATAAAATTGGTGCCGGAAACCCGGGAATGATTGATAAAGCGGAAAAAAACAGCAGCCACACCAGTGCCTGGTGTGCCCGAGGGGCATGCAGTGGACGCAGCAGCGGCTACCGAACACGGCATCCACAGTAAGAACCCCACTGCCTGTAGCCATGTGTCTCTCCATGCACAGCGTCTTGGCTCCAGCGGCTCTGCTCTAGCAGCTCGGCGCAACTTCCCCTTCCCCTCTCCAAGCCAGAACTCTTGGCAACCGTACCTCCTGCTGGGGTTTTAAATCCCAGTCAGAGGGGACCAACCACCATTAAGCCTTTGTCCCCATTCTCCTGTTGCCTGAGAAATGACCGAGGCTCATGCAAAGGCCGGAGGGGGGGTGGGGGGAGGAACGCGATTTCCTGCCATTTCCACCACGTGACCCGCCACTGTCCCAGTGCCATTCCCACGTGCCTTATAGGCTGGGCTTCCATGCTCCCATTTTACCGGTTCGCTAAAAACTCTCATGCAGACACCAGCACACTATTAGCAGGGCCTGTCGGCAGGGAGTAGCCCCCAGTTCACGGAACAGAGCCTGGCCAGCTCTGCCCAAGGACTAAGAGGCTAGACCCAGCTGACATAGCAAAGACACCGCCCATGATCTTCCTCTCAGAAGCTGTTCTTTCCATACAGGCCCCCAGCGGGTCATTTGAAATCCCTGGCCAGGGTGGAGCACTTCACACAGTAAGTCTGGGACTTACTGGGTAGCCACTAGAGGTCCTCGTGATGACTTGGGCACTCTAGCCTGGCTGATTTCCTTTTTGGTTTCTGAGTTGTTCTCTGGGATGCCAGTAAGAACACCAAGAATCTCCAGAGCAGGGACAACCATGTGTCTTCAGAGAAAACCTTGAGTCATTAAAGTTCACGCCTCCTTTAAAGGCATCAAAATTGATATCTCTTTGCAATAAAGTCTGGATTCAGTACTCACTAGATAATGGTTCTCGATGGCCAATTAATGGCACCTTAGACCCAGTTGTTTTAAGGGATCTTAATACATACTGCCAGCAAGCCAGTAAATGGGAAGAGGTTACCTATGCAAAATCTTTTATCTATCTTCGTTCTAATCCTGCTATGTGTTCTTCCTGCTCTCCAACTCAACTCCTGTTAGCCATGACAGTACTGGACCCAGCTTACGAACTACCTCCTTTCCGCCATAGGCCTACTTCTGCGCCATTTAGAACCCAAACTGCTACCTCAGCTTCCCCCCATTGAGACTCCCCAGGGCCTGTCACCTCCAGCTCTCCCCCTCCTTCTGCACCAACTGTAGGCACCTCTAAGTGTTCTACTTTGGCACCCACCTATTACTCACTCTAAGGCCATGACCAAATCCCCAAGCTCTCCACCCCTAGAAGAATCTGACCCAGTGACTGTCCTTCCCTTAAGGGAGGTTACAGGGGTAGACGGTCTGGTCGGAGTGCATGTCCCCTTCTCACTGAGTGAACTCTCTCAGATAGAGAAGAGATTGGGCTCNTATACTTCTAATCCCTCTGCCTTTATCAAAGAATTCCACTATATCACTCAGTCGTACAGCTTGACTTTTCATGATATACACATGATACTTACTAACAATTTGCTTTTCGAGGAACTCAAGTGAGTTTGGGAACAGGTGAGAGCGCATGCAGACAAGATTCACCAAACAGAGCACATCCAATCGGAGAGGAGACAGAGCCTGACCTGGATCCTCAATGGAATTATAATTCCCCTAATCCTCGCAAGCTGAGGGGGCCATGCCCTAGGAGCCATCAAGAGGGACATTGGGCTGTTGATTGCTCCCATGTTACGCAAAACAGGGGGACATCACTCCCAGATAACCCTCCAACCGATCTCCTAGGCTTGGCTATGGCTGACTGACAAGGGCCAGGCTCCTCTGACCCGAACACTGCCATCACGAACAGAGAGCTCAGGGTAGACATCGTGGTCTGTGGGCGGCCCATCTCTTTCCTCTTGGATACTAGAGCCACTTACTAGGTCCTAACGGAGTTTTGGGGACCCGCATCTCCCTCTCGTTTTCCTATTGTCAGGGTAGGAGGACAACCTTATTTCCCATATCAGACCCCACCACTTAATTGCATTTTTAGGGGTGTACCTCT
>NC_034600.1:29164474-29168426 GCF_900095145.1 Mus pahari
ACTAACAATCACCCCAACCCATAAGGCTATTACATTAGACAGAAAGAACCTGATTCAGTCTCTAACTATTCTGTTGACAAAATAAGAAATTTTGTCATTCTTAGGAATAGCCAGTTTTTTACATTCATGGGTCCCTTCCTTTTCCCTTCTTTCTCACCCCATGAACCTCTTTTAAAACAGATTACCAAGCCCTTTCAAAGGCTCCAACAGTCCCCACTTAGGGCCCCAGCCTTACATCTTCCTGACCTGACTCGTCCTTTTTCCCTCTATGTAACAGAAAAGGAGGGATTTGCCCTTGGAGCCTTGGGCCACCAAATAGGACCTTCTTTTGCACCTGTGGCATACCTGTCAAAAACTAACCTTTAGATCATCTCTTCTCATAACCTGTCACATCTCCTAACGTATAAAGGATAACAGACTCTACCTCCCTCTAGAGTTATCTCTTTTCAGACTGCAAGCTCTCCCCAAGCGACCTCTCCTCATCTCACCTTTTGAGCTCATGTACGGACGTACAGCCCTAACTCCTGGCTTCTCACCAAGCGCTCTCCCCTTCCAGATCATTTGCTTACCCCATTATTCTCTCATCTTCGCTCTCTCCTATGAAATTTTGCTGACTATCACCTACCTCGACCAAACTCTGCTTCCTGCCCCTTACCTGTTAATATTGGAGACCAAGTCCTTTTATCTCCTCCAGGTCATCAACCTTCACCTCTCCAAAGTGACAGGGTCCTTTTAAGGTAATCCTTGTAACTCCTACAGCTGCTAAACTTGAGGGACTCTCTCATTGGGTCCACCTGTCTCACCTAAAACCCTTCATTCCCCCACCTAAAGATGATTCCTCTTCATACACATCAACCCTAACAGGACCATGTTCTGTTAAGCTCTGGAAGACAGCAAGACCACAGGTCTTGTCTCATCCTAGAGAATGAGGCTTCACTCCAACAGCCAAACCCGACCGTGCTGGATGAGACACCGGATTAGTTGTGGCTTTTTCATCTTTTCCCTGCTGTTCATTTCCATCAAGGGTAGTCCTTACGTCTGGAGATTCGAGGTTCAAGAAACGCCTGCTGACAGCAAGCAGACTTTCCAAATAGGATCAGGAAACTGCTCCATAGCCGGGTGCCAGGAGCTGATCCAGATTGCCATCATTCCTATATCTGTGGCTCCATCTGCATATTATGACCTTTATACCTGTTTTCTCTTTGACCAGACAANAGATTATTGCAGAAAATGGCCAGACGAATATGGGGGCTGCCCATAATGGTCTTGTGAGATACACATGCTAGGGACACGGATTAATCCCTTCTATCAATTCTGCAAGACACTCTTCTTCTACATCTGTGACCCATGGGACCCCAGGTGGGAAATAGGAGTTACTGGTAAGATCTACCGCAAAACTCAGTCTAGTTCCCCAGTAAGTACCATCCATATTCAGAGAAAGTACATCTCAATTGCTCCACCTCTAGACATAGAAAAGGTAGGAGAGATAATCAAGCATTCCTCCAAGGTTCTCACTTCCCTGACTTCACCCCTAATGAATAATACTAACTTGTCATTCNGCCTGTTGCTTCAGACCTTGACTTCAGCCTACCAGCTCCTTAATGTTNCNAGACCTGNGNNCTTTAAAGATTGCTGGCTATGCGTACCTCCTGGAACTAGTTCACAAATGTCAGTTATGTCTTCTCCACTGATGCTACTAAGTACCCTTACCTCATCCTTCGTTAGCTGCCCTAACTCCAGTGCTGCTATGACCCCCGTACCTCACCTCTGTTCCTCTCTTTGGTGTAAACTGTGCTTACATCCAAAAGCAGACTGATTCTTTGGCAGCCATGGTGCTTCAAAACCAGTGAGGACTAGACCTCCTGACAGCTAAAGAAGGTGGCCTTTGCCTGTTCCTACAAGAAGAATGCTGCTTCTACATCAGCCAATCCAGGATAGTAAAAAATAAAATCCAGGAGCTACAGGCAGACATAAGAGACTTCAGCAAGGGTGAGACATCTGGTTCTGGTACCTTTGAAAACCCCATATGGAAGTGGATCCTTCCACTCATAACACCTTTCTTGGTCATCTTCCTGGCATTATTATTCTCTCCTTGTTTTATTAATCTTGTCTCTACATTCCTTCAGTGACAAGTACAAAAATTTCTAACCAAACTGTTAACCAGCTCCTGTTACAGGATTACCAGCTGCTGCCCAAAGAAATCACTGTCCATAGAAGAAAATGACTCAGACGATTGCCATACAAACTCCGATGGTGAAGACCAGATATACCCTGAGGATTGATAATGCCCCTAAACAGCAGGAAGTAGCTTAAGAGACACGACGCCCCTATTCCCTCTTTACCATTGGTTTCCCCTCTCTTTTTCTCCCCTTCTTTTTTATAATAACAAGAAGGGAGGAATGTTAGCACCAGGATACTCCAAACCCGGCCTAACCATGTGACCCTTGACCTGCATTGCCAGGACAATGACCTTCTATCCCACAATCCACTTGGCTCAGGTCCCGCCCTCACTGGTGTGACATCATTTTCTGTATAAAATAGGAAGCCATCTTCTCCTCGCTCTCTTCGCCTTCTTCTCTTCACCTTCTCTCCCCCCTCTTTCTCTCTCTCTGCTCTTCTCTACCCTTCTACCTGCTCCTCCCCCCATTCCCGCATAATAAACCTCTCTCACGTGGAACACCTTGGCCTGGTCTGCTGCTTGGTTTATCCGCCCAAAATATAAAAGGGATGTAAGTCAGAATAGCTCCAAACCTGCCCAAACTAGGCTTACAGCTTGTAAATATAATAGCAGGGCTGTGTGTCTTTCACACGAGCTAGTTAGAATATAAAAAATGTCATTTACAGGGCTACATTTTTAGAATAAGCTCTCTAAATCTATTAGTCCTTAGCTAAGTTTTACTGTTGCCCCATGCTTGCTAATTCCACCCATTTGGAAGAAAGACTCTAAATTAAGAGGGAAGCAAATTCAAGGTGAACCTCGGGGTTGTGGGGGTGGCTGGCCTGGGAGCTAGAGAAGGTGATCTAACCAAATGGTCATTAAAACTCCCTCCAACTCAAACCGCCACCCTTCGATTCTGTGATAAAAGGCAAGCTTCGAGAAGACTTTTTCATTTACGTATGGGGAAAGGCCAGTATTATTCTACTAGTGTACAGAATGAGCATGCTCTAGACTGACACCCTATCTTGATCTTTGGACCTTTGCTGGTGAAAGCAATATCTCTTTAGGGGAAACAGAGTGGTGAGCTAAATCTCTAAAGAAAACCTAGAAAAAGATGGAATTCCCTGTAGGATGAAAGAAGTAACAGCAAACCACATTCTGGCTTAGAGGAACATTTTCTGCAGCTTTTTCATAATTTTTAAACTTGATTTTGGGAATCTCCGCACTTATTTTTTATATTGCCTGCACCAGTTAGTGCTCCTCTCCCCCTACATCCATGCCAGCATCTATCGTCATGCCCATAGATCAATACATCTAGAAACTCTCATGAGGAGCTTCTATTTACACTAGATGATGATGATTAACATCCAGATCCACCATTGGCCAAGATGCAAGTACTAAGAGACTGCAGAACGCTCAGCCCTAAAACTTGTAGATATACCACATGCACTGCTCCTGAGCCCTAAGGATCACTGTGGAAGAAGAGGCAGAGAGAGTGTAAGAGACTGATGTGAGGAATGACATTCTGCCTTCTGGAAATAGCAAGACAGCATACATATGAGCTCACAGTGGCTGGGACAGCAAGCACCAGACAAAATCCCAGCGTAGAGTGGGGTATTGGGCACACAATCCGATCCCTAACCGTGGAGCTATTGGCAATTGTTAGGTGCTGGGCAGGGAGAGACAGACACAGACAGGAAGGCAGAGAGAGAGAGAGAGAGAGAGAGAGAGAGAGAGAGAGAGAGAGAGAGAGAAAGAGCGAAAGAGTTGGGGGTATGGTGGCTCATGCCCTCT
>NC_034600.1:29168462-29175667 GCF_900095145.1 Mus pahari
AGAGAGAGAGAGAGAGAGAGAGAGAGAGAGAGAGAGAGAGTGTTTAAGAATATAGCCGCTGGTTAGTTGACCACACTCCAGTGGAAGACCACAAATCCAGGAATAATTGTAATTGGGCAGGGCAAATTAGCCTTGAAGGATTAAAAATAGGACACAAAGTTGGAAGAGTAGGAAGGGGTTAAATCTGAGAAGACTTGGGGAGGTGGGGTGAATGTGATCAAAACAAGCTGTATGAAACTCTCAAGGAACTAACAAATGATCTTCATAGACACAGGCTTCTATGTATTTACATGTATGCAGTGTATCAGAGAAATTTGCATTTCCACCATGCCTTAGATTTCAGAGCCTATAAATGCTTCTGTTGTAGTTCTTAAAATATCTAAGGTGTTATAAACTACAGTCACCCTGCTGTGCTATGGAACAGTATGTTCCTTTCACATGTCAGGATGTTGGCACTTGTCATCCAAATTCCCCATAATACTTCCATCTTCTCCCCAACCTCCCACCTCTCAGTCTTCAGTAACCAGTTTTCTACCCTCCTCCTCCTCCCCCTCTCCTCCCTCTTCCCCCTCCTCCCCCTCCTTCCCCTCCTCCTTTCCTTTCCCCTCCTCTCTTCTCTTCCTTTTTCTTTTATTTTTTTCTTCCTTTTTCTTTTTAGTTTTTCAGGACAGGATTTCTCATTATAGCCCTGACTCTGTAGACCAGGCTGGCCTCAAGCTCACCAAGATCTTCTTGCCTCCCCTCCTGAGTCCAGGGACTAAAGGCATGTGACACTATTCAGCTTCCCCCTATGGAATGGCACTCATCAGGCCTTAAACACTCCAAACTAGGGGAGGAGCTTCCTTGGTGACAGACACCCTCACCCCCCCAGCATCTCATCTCCCAGCCGCCCTGACTTAAAGGACTCACATCTTGATGCACTTGTACCTCGAGCAACCATTCTCAAAAGCCCCAAGTTACAATATTTAAAATAAAACATCTTAGGGAGAGAACTCTGTATGGATAACAACGCTCTTGCTCTACTAACACTGACTTACTGGAAACACTCAAGTATGGAGACCAGCCCACCGTTTCTCCACAAACTACATGAACAACGCTCGAGCAAGAATCCACTCACTTCTAGTCACTGCGACACACACGGCATACCCTGGTACCCATAATAGATACTTACATCACCACTTACACTTTGCTCTAGGCTGCAGGTACTAAAGCTGCACTTAGAACCAGGCATCAGGCAGGCCCTAGGCACGACTGTAGGAGATACTGAGCAAGGTGCCCCGCCTTCACGCCCCTCCACCCTCCTGCACCATTGCCAGAAAGGCAAACAGGGCTGAGTAGCTTTCATAATGCTGAAAAGCCAGTTTGTGGCAGAGCTGAGTTCTGAGCTGTCTGTTTGCTGCCTGGCAGCCGGACGAGTCTGAGCATGTAAACCACAATCTCCCAGTGACAAAAGCTTGAGATTACCATTTCTAGGCAGTGATCCTGATGTTACACTTTTTCCATCACACAAACACCAGAGAAGATTCTAGACCAGCAGATGAACAAGCAATAAATAGATTCTCTTGCTGGGAGTGGTTGGGATATAGCAATGCAAAGGGGAAAATGATAAATGACTGACTGAATTCTGACTGCCTAGACAAGGTGTGCTACTTAGGCCAAATCTCTGTTGAGCTACTAATCATGAAGAAAAGTCAACTCTTAACACTCAGAAATTTCCCTTCCCCATGACCATTAGTGTGTATACTCCACGCCTCATGTAAGGGAAGTCCTGGGTCTTAAAAGCCCAAGAAGATAAAGGGAATTTTGACAGGGTATTAGGAGGTACAGATGACTTCCCACGCACAGGGTGACCATGAGTTGGTTCAAAGACGCCTCCCTAGACCATTTGCAGAGAATGCCGCTGTGCTGATAGATGCTGGGAAGCCAGGTGGCAATTGGAAGACAATGAGGCCTGTGAGGAAGGGTCAGAAGCAATGAGAGATGCACAAGAACATCACTCTCTAGAATGCTTTCCTCAGAGCACTTCCTAAGGACCTTTCATTGATCAGCTGAGTTGAACAAGGCCACACAAGTTCCTGATTTTTGACTTACTAGAAGCTGTGACGGGTCAAATGCACATGGGTCTTGAAGATTTCACGCAGAGTGTTTTTCTGGGTACTACTGGTGAAGGAAGTCATACTTTTCAGAGCATCTTCCAAGCCTAGGTCAGGGCATTGCTCTTCAGAAAGCCCCACGGTATAAAGCGGGCATGGTGGTGCACACCTATAATCTTGGTGCTTGGGAGGTGGAGGGTGGAGGCTAAGCCATTTAAAGTTATTCTTGGCTCCATAACAAGTTCAAAGTCAGCCTGGTCTATACACAAGACCTTCTCTCAGGGGATTAGGAAAATAAAGCAAAAGGAAAATCCTTAGGGTAAAAGACTGAATAAGACTAAGAAGGCAAGTGAGAAAATAAGCTTATTTCCTTTTCAATGATTTTGGGCCTCTGATGGTTTGAATGAGAATGGCCCCCATAGGTTCTCATATTTAAATGCATAGTCACCAGGGAGTGGAACACTTTGAAAGGATTAGAAGGATTGGATAGTGTGGTCTTCTTGGAGGAAGTGGGGTGGGGGATTTGTGGTGTTCAAAGCCAGGCCCAGTTTGTCAATCTCCATGTCTCTCTTCCTCCCTCCTTCCCTCTCTCCCTTCCCTCTCCTCCACCTCCCACAGATCAGGATATAGCTCTCAGCTACTGCTCCAGCACCATGGGTGCCACCATGCTCCACACCCTAACAGACTAGACCTCTGAAACTGTAAGCAAGCTCCCAGTTACATGCCTTCTTCTATGAGAGTTGCCTTGGTTATGGTGTCTCTTCGCAGCAATGGAACAGTGACTAGACAGGGCTATTTCATTTGTTCAGAATAACTTCCCAATTATTCTTCAGGCACAATAACAATCATGAAATTATAAAACCATAATTGGCTCGCAATAGTAATAATAAGAAAATCATTTATCACACGCACAAAGACAGCAAATTTAATTCCAGGCTAAAGTTATTGTAGTTCTTTACTCTGTGACAGATACAGACACCAGCTTAAAGTTTCCACCCTACTTATTACCACAGCAGGAGGAGAGAAACACAAGTGGTCTAACCTCTAATGCACAAAGAGAAGTTCAGTTTAGCATCAAGAAGAAATGAAAGAGGACATTTTTATCTTTAGGATGCCTTTTCTTCCAGTTGCGCCTTGGTAGGCATTGGAGAGGAAGAAACGAAGAAACCCAAGTACCTTCACATTAGTCAAACACTGCCCTCTGCTGGAAGGTGCAAACAGCTCCTAACATTCCTTGAATGCGTTGTCTAGAAGGTCAGCAAAATCTGCCTGTTCGTTATGTGATCTAGCAGACTTGGGGTTCTTGCCAAACTCCTTGAGTTCGGTGCCTTTAGTCCTGTTCACTTGGTTGTCCCCTAGGCCCATAAAACTCATCCTGTCTAAACTGAGTACATTGTGTGTCAGAGTCCACCCAGAAACACACCGCAGGCACAGAAGGCCAGTCTTTCCTTCCCACAACACTTGTCTCTCCCCCCACAACATTCATCTCTCCCTACCTCACCCCTCGCCAAGTCATAGCCCTTCTGAAGTCCTCTGACCAGTCCTCTGCCTTCCATTTGGCAGCTCCCAGAATTCTCAGGGAAAAGCTCTAGCTCCATCACCCCCCCCCCCACGGCCCCCTCTGGGCTCTTCTAAAGTCCCTGCCAATCTGGCTGCCCTTAAGCCTGTGTTTCTGGTATTTCTCTGCCACACATGGGTGTGCGGATGGGAAAAGGACCTATATTCTCTCCCGTTCATCTCTACTATCTGGAATTCCCTTCATTTTCCATGTAGCCTGCCTTGACTCTGCCACTGTCACAGGCTACAACATGCTTGAAGCAAATTTTGCAAATGGCGCACTCGCCATACTCTGCCCAGAGAGCGCGTTTTCCTGTCCAGCCACAACGGCCGCCCCCTCGGCTCAAGAACTCCAAAATGTTGTGTTTATTTAGACTTCATTTTTGTCCTCAATTAGCTTGAAGGTGAACAATAAGGGAAGAAACATGTATGAGGTGAGATAATGCCTATAAAACTTCAGAAGTTGACTTTTAAAAGGAGTGGAGCGTAAGAAATAGAGGTGAGTGATGTGGTGAGCATTCAGAACTGGCAGGTCAGAAACTTTCCTCCAAGTATGTCTACCAGCCAAGTAAGAAACCTGATCAGCTACAGTTACAGCAGTAAAAAAAACTGGGCCAAGTGCTTAGGGGAAGCCAGCATTCCAGACACAAGACCAGAAAGACGTTTCTTACAGTATCTTCAAAGAGAAAAACGTAACATTTCCTAGACTACCTCCTTGGGCAGGCAGAGCAACAGTGGTCACAGAACACAGCCAAGGTAATTCCTGTCCCCACTCCAGCCCCAGGAAGCAGCAGGGACAGGAAGCGCAGTTGCTCAGACTTAACCCAGGAGCAGGTGTAGTGTGTTGTGGATGATACACAGACCCCAGCAACTCTTCATAAACGTTCTTTCTCCAAGTCTTCTTCACAGCCAACACAGAGGCAAAGGACCTAATTTTACACTAGCTGTCACATACTTGGAATTCGGCTACCCTGGGCTGCTAATTAAATGCAGAATCCGAGTACTAACCAGCTGTTAACACTCATGGCAGAGGAATAAGGATCTGGCCACGCCTGTTCCTGACTCCAGCATCTCAGCCCCATCAGACTGGCATTCCATCACATTCTCTGATACTCCATGAAGTCCCATCATCATTCCAAAATCAACTAGGTAATTAATTCTACTCCACAGACATAACGAATATTTATTTACATATCTACATATAATTTCAAAATAAAGATGTCAATATAACACTCTAGCTAAAATATGTAGCAATGGGAAACTGATAAGAAGATCATTTGTACATCAACATTAACAGAGTTTTCCTGTGCCTCGGGAAAGCAACAGCTATGGCCCTGCATTACTTCATAGCCATGTGCCTCAGCAGGGCCACATGCTGATGAAGAACACCAGCAAGCTGAGGCAAATGCCTCACCAAGCACATCAGGTCCGAGGGAGACTTGATCCGGGAGGTGTATGGGCTTAACAGTGCACTATGGAGCTGCTGTTCAAGGTGTCCAAGGACAAGAATGCTCAAGTTCATCAAGAAGAGGGTGGGTACGCACATCCACACCAAGAGGAAGTGGTAGGAACTGAAGTATGTGCTAGCAGCCATGAGGAAGGCCTTGGCCAAGAAGGACTGATCTCCCTACTCCGCACCCCACCCCAATAAATGCTTATACTACAAAAACAAAGAACCTAATGGTTTTCTGTGTATGTGATGATTGGATTTGTGTAGAGCCTGGATTTAGAGGGATTCTTCATTTAATTCTATTTCACACGAGAAGCACAATAATATGCAAAAAGCCAAGTAAGAATGTTTCCTACAATAAAAACATGCTTAGTATTCGACTTACTATTGGAATTATTTGTATAGGGAAAATGTGTGAACTACAGTAAGACTTTTATAATACACCCCCCCCCCCCAATAAACACCCAGCCACGCTGAATAGATTTAAGAGGAAATGGTGTCCCTGCTGGCAAGCTGAGTGCTCTGGAAAAGCATGGCTGAGTGATTCCTCATGCCTTATGTGGAGTCGAAAATAGTATTGTATTATAAAAAACACCTTGCAGTGGGAACCCCCTACCATTGGCAGAACTGCATTCAACCTTGGTGTGAGCTCTGTAGGACCAAGGTTTTCAGGATCATTCAGAACTCTGGCACACTCCCCTGACACAATACATCTCATCTCTAAATGACAGCAGTGCTGTCCACTCCTCAAGACAACAAAGACACTTTTGTGCCTTTTGAAAGCATCCTCCTGAAGATCCACCATCCAAGCCCAGGGGAGGCGTTCTACAAAGCTTGACTGAGCAGAGGCTTGTCTCAAAGCATGAACAAAGCTAACTTTGGAAGGAGGAAACCAGGGACATTTGGGAGACACCAGTAAAAGCTGTGCTTAAACAGCTCTGAAGATCTGGACCACAAGGACCTGGTCCAGGGCTAACAAATGTCATCATGTAAATGCTGGCTGAGTAAGAACCAAACAAAATTGGGCACTGTGCATAAACCCCACAATCCCAGATCTCTCCTCTGCACCCCTTATTTCCTGCTATGTTCTTTGTTGCACGCATCAACAGGCTGGTTAGCAACCCTACATTTTCTGGGTTCCCTACACGGGGTAGGAACAGGCATACCTTCTTCAGTTTCTGCAGCTCCCGAAGGCATGGTTGCTCTCTCTGTCTTGGCTTCTTGCTCAAGAGCCTACAAGATAAAGTGGGGAAAATTGTTGAAAACCATTTGGGGCTCCAGATATGTGAAAGAAAGGCAAAACGATCACAGATCTTACAGCTAGGGGGGCTGGCAAGGAAGCACACGGGGTGGAGGAAGGGGAGATAAGCCCTGAGAGAAGAACTCACAGCCAGTGTCCCAGAGAACAAAAGGAACTGGTCAGGGGCAAAAACCCCCGCCACAAACCCTCACTTTATCCTGCAGTTTATAATCTCAAGTTTCTCTGAAGCATCATATCTGAACCAACACAGACAGGATCTTGAGACAAGAAGGGAGAACTGAGTGTGTGCACCTGCCCTTCTGGAGTATTCTATATCCCACATCATACACACATGATATGAGAGGACCAGATGAGGAGGCAGGACCACAGGCAGGGCATATCCAGAGTGACTGTAGGTCAAAAAAGTATGCAGGCTAGCACAGGCTGTCCCTAGCTGGATCCAAGTTGTTGAGCCATCTCAAGGCCACAGCAAAAAGCTTCCCTCTTATGACCATAATGATTTTCCTTTGAGATTCTCTCAGCCCACAAAAATATGAAGAAATACAGAATTATATGTTAATGTGTTGAACAGCTAAGTAGCCAAAAAAATGGTATCAGCATAGGTTCTACCATAAACCTCCAGCCTCCTTGGGTGGAAAAGTCCACAACATAGTTGCTGAATCCTGCCATGCATACTATTAGGCCAGTAAAGGAATGTGTCTTAGTCAGGGCTTCTATTCCTGCACAAACATCACGACCAAGAAGCAAGTTGGGGAGGAAAGGGTTTATTCAGCTTACACTTCTACACTGCTGTTCATCACCAAAGGAAGTCAGGACTGGAACTCAAGCAGGTCAGGAAGCAGGA
>NC_034600.1:29176512-29178789 GCF_900095145.1 Mus pahari
ACTCCAGTTCCAAGGGCTCTGATGACCTCATCTCACTTTTGCATCTGACATAGTACGCATGCCCAAACGCATTCAAAAGAGTCATACACATGAAAAAAAAAAAAAAAAAAAAAAAAAAAAAAAAAAAAAAAACAACCTATTCTTTTCAAGAAAGATTGAAGGTGGAGAGCAAGCCAGTGAGTCAGCCAGTAAGCAGCATTTCCTCATGGTCCCTGCCTCCAGGACGTTGCCTTGAGTTCTTGCCCCGATGTTCCCTAATGATAGGCTCAGATGTGGAAGTGTTAGCCAAATAGACCGTTTCTTCCCAAGTTGATTTTAGTTGTGGTATTTACCACAGCATCAGAAAGCAAACTGGAACCAGGGGGCACCTAGCATGTGGAGTGGCTAAAGAGGAGGGGTCACCATACAAGATCAAGACCCGAGGTAACCATCGGGTAAACCACATGTTTACCCAGGGGCAGCCTTGACCATGAACCCCGGTTGTTCACTGAAGAGAGTTACCAAGCCTGTGTGAGAAAAGGGTATCAGACAGCACTAGTTTCTGATTAAACATAAAGCAAACACTTAACTTTTTTTCTTATAAATATTATATATATATAAAACCAGACTTTTATTTTGATGGATATTTTGAATTACAAATTTAAAAACTTAAACTTTCTAGTTGATTTGTTCATTATATTGAGGATTTAGAACCAAATTTACCAGCATACTGATAACTGCAAAGGGGCTTTGTGAAAAGGAGATAGTTTTAAAAACATTAAATGTATAGGCAAGTTCTTGCCTATTGCAGATCAGGCTGCATATATAAAAGGTTCTGAGTTCAAGTCCCAACACATGCAACAAATTAAACAAATATGCATATAATTAGATTTACACACACACACACACATGTGGAGAAACACTTTTTAAATTCTTCACTAAATTATGTATGTTTGTTTGTTTGTGTATGTGTATGTGTTATGTGTGGGGCGTGTGTGTGCTGCTGTGTATGTGGAACAGAGAACAACTTGCAGGAGAAGATTCTTCTTCCACTGTGTGTGTCCTGGGGATGGAACTAAGTCATTTGGCTTGGCATTCAGTGCTGTTACCTGCAGAGCCACTTTGACAACTCGAATTTCTGTACACTTGTGACTATAGTTTGTATACTTAGCAACAATTTGACTTTTAATATTGTAGTGGTTTGAATGAGAATCACCCCATATGCTCATATGTTTGAAATCTTGGTCCCTGATTGTAGAACTGTTTGGGAAGGATTAGGAGGCGTGGCCTTGTTGGAATGTCACCCCCAGTGACACACCTTCGACAGCCTATGCCAGGCTCAGTCTGTCTCTTTCTCTATCCTCTGTGTCTCTGTCTCTCTGTTTCTCTGACTCCGTCTGTCTCTGTCTCCATCTCTCTGTCCACCCCCACACACACTCTCTTTCTCTCACTCTCTCTGCCTCATGCTTATGGAACAGATATAAGCTCTTAGCTACTGTTCCAGAGCTATGCTCCCCACGATGATGGTCATGTCATTAACTCACTCTCTGAAACTATAAGCAAGCCCCCAATTAAATGCTTTCTTTAATAAGTTGCCTCGGTCATGACGTCTCTTTCCAGCAATAGAACAGTATCTAAGACAAGTCTTTATTACACGTTGTCATGGTATTACCATCATCAACTCTATGACTGAGTGAAAATATGAAACAGTAATAGCTCTGACCAAGTGTGGCTTCTGAAGGTGCTGAGGGGCAAGCTCAGGACTTGACAAGGTTTCACGATTAACTTCGAGAGAGCTGTAGGTGACTGAGACATGCTCAGACCAGCTAGAATGAGCATGTCTCCCTGAGGGGACAGAGGGTGGCTATGTTTCCATGTGCAGAGAGCGGCTGCTCAGACCACGGTCATACAAAAACAGATTTCAGTACAGAGCCAATAAAGCTTGAGCTCGTTTTCTTTCCCCTCCCTCCTCCCTCTCTCTCCTTCTTGTGATATGAACCAGGATCTGAGTATATAGCCCATGCTGGCCTAAAACATGTAATCTCCCTGTCTTAGCCCCTGGAGTACTGGAATTACAGAATTGTAAGTCAGCACTCCCGGTTTAGCATGAATACCCTGTATGCACATTGTATACATAATCGCATTAATACTTATTGTCCACAGTTATCTAAGTGTAGTACAGACATTCCAAATAAGATTTTCTCCCCCCTTGGGGCTAGAGATATAACTCAGTGGTTAGAGATATAACTCAGTGGTTAGAGATATAACTCAGTGGTTAGAGATATAACTCAGTGGTTA
>NC_034600.1:29178874-29239113 GCF_900095145.1 Mus pahari
TAGAGATATAACTCAGTGGTTAGAGATATAACTCAGTGGTTAGAGATATAACTCAGTGGTTAGAGATATAACTCAGTGGTTAAGCGCACTTGCTGCTACTGCAGATGACTAGAGTTCAGTTCCCAGAAACCATCTGGCAACTCACATACACCCCTAAGTCTAGCTCCAGGAAATCCAATACTGTCTTCTGATTTGTGGGTACCAGGCACACACACACACACACACACACACACACACACACACACACACACACACGGGGGCAAATCACGCATACACAGAAAGTAAAAATAATGTTTTTTAAAACAACAGTCTGCCTCTTGCTTATACTTACAATAACACAATCACGTATGTTATAGCATGGCCAATTTTAAATTTAAGAACACACAGAATCATTTGTCATGTCAGTTGGAGTGAATGACTTTTGACGTCAAAAGGGATGCCGACCTTCTGGTCTCCCTGTTTATCACCCAGCCACGTCCTCAAGAAGGATAAATCAAGTGAGGGCATTTGGACTGAAAGGTCATTTCACTGTAATTGATTATTTTTGTTTGCTTATTTATTAAGACCCAAGATGACCTCAAGTTCACAGCAATCCTCCTGCCTTAACTTCCCAGGCAGTACAGTTACAGGAGGTGAGCTACCACACTTAGCTCTTCACTGGTTCTATTTTTTTTTATGAAATGAAAACTTCAGAGAGTGGTCACTCAACTCTCTTGCAATGATTACTGTGGAGCCCCCTATAATAGACGGTAATGACATCTCATTTTATTCATCCCGAGCCTTTCCCAAAGTCAGTATCTCAAGTGTGTGCAGTATCAACAAATCCGGCTGAAGGATTCTGTGAGGATGCAGATGCACGGTGTGTTTGTGCACACAGAGCTTGTCCTATTCTTTCTAGTTTAGTCACCGTGTGCCACGCTGCTCTCTGCGCAGCTCTCCCGGGGCCATGCGCGCTGCCTGGCTCTATCCCTGGGGTTGCTGGGGACAGACTCCTCTTGAGAATGTGTGCCTCAGCATCTGCCTGGTGGGGACCCCTCACCGTTTGGTACTTCTACGAGAAGCAACATGAATGGCTGGAGGCTTTAGTATCATTCAATAACAACTAAAATGAAGTGAGAAATGAAAACAAACTGAAGCTAAGGCCTCACTTGTATATACTAAATACAATGCTACACGTCAGAAAATTCCACACAAAATTCCCAACAACTGATTGGGAGTCAGATCAGACTCTGAAGTATATGTTTCACTCCAATTCAATCAAATTCCACACGGGATATGCTGAGAACATTTACTTGACATGTAAACATTTTAATTGTACTTGTAGTTTAATTATGTCATGTAAGCATAGAAGCCAAAGGCTATGATAGACTGTGGTCTCTGTTCCTCTGGGTTGATGTTCGAATCTGTTTGAAAGGCTGTATAGCTGAGGGAAACTGTGCCTTCCTAAGCAGATGCTTGACACACAGGGGAACACAGGGTCTAGTCAGTGAGTCTGAGGTCACCGAGCACTGGGCACTAGTCTGGACCAGTTTCATTCAAAACAAGTTTGCTTAAGAAAAATGAAAAGCGTAAATATTCTTTATGTTTGTTGAGAGTTTATGAACTACCAAGAGTGATGACGTGCTTTAATTCTGAGACAGGCATGCCGTAATAGCATTCCAATCTTACATCATGGCCATGGCAAAAAATTGGGTAAATTTCTTTATGGAAATTCTTGTACACAAACAGGACGGAAGTTAAAATCACCTAAGTCGTAAGGAAGCTCAGGAATAGATGCTCTCGACTGTTTTGGGTAAGAATTAGAATACCATCAATAAGTACAAAAAAAAATACAACATTAGAATAATAGAATTCACTTGTGGGAGCCTGGTATGGAGGCACATGCTTGTGGTTCAAGTACAAAGATGTAAAGATTGCAAGTTCAAGGTTAGCCTGGGCTGCACAGCAAGACCTTGTCTCAGAAAATAAAACCAACAAACTAAATGCAAAAGAAACAAACAAACAAACAAATCTATGAACTACTGGCTCTGTGTATGGACCACTGGTTCTGTGTGTGACCATTGGTTTTGTGTATGGACTACTGGTTCTGAGTACAGCAGACTGGTTCTGTGTTGCCTAAATCTATGTCGGTCTTCATTCAATTGGTCCAACCCAGGCTCTAACTCCATGTCCTCAGGTTTCCATTAGGAAAAGAAAGTGCTAGCTAACAAGCACTATCCTAAAACAATGCGCAGCCTGCTCAGTTACTAAAGGAGCAGGTGCCATGCAGAACTGGAATAATGGTACAAACCTTGACAAGAAGGGCTCTGTCCCAAAAATATTTCCGGAAGAGTTTGATGTCTGCTTCCAAGAGATGCTCAGCTGTGTGGTTAACGGTCAGAGTCAATGTTTCCGATGAATGAACGAACTGCAGAGTGGCATCTTCGTTAAGACGCAGTCGGGAGAAGCCTGGGGAATGGCTACCCTGAAAACTGAAACATCACAAGTCAAAATCCACACAGCTTCACAGATCCCATCCCCCATCCCGCCCCGATATTACAAAGCCAAATGGAAAAGGATCCTTAAAAGTCACTTACGCACTCGATTACACAAGCTCATGGAAACTGATCCGGGTCAAGTCATCTTTGTTTTTCCATTTAGTGATGTTTTTTAAAAAGAATGTATGTTTTAAGGGTCCCCATAAAATAACAAAACCATCCTGATTTTTAAGCATGGAAATTTACCTCACTATTTTCGCTCTCCTTTTAATCAGAATAGATGCCTCTCCCTTTAATGGCGCTCACAGAGAACAAATTAGCTGGCAACCAGTAGTTTGCTAGGTGATTATAATGGAAAACAGGATCTCCAGGGAGTGTGGTGAGGCTTGGATGTGATAAACAACTGGTATATTCCTAACAAACTGGTACCACTGTGCTTAAACAGTCCTCATGCAAATTAAAATGTACATAAATTTGATTAGGTCATATAAGTTAATAACAATGAAACAATATACCCAAACTAAATTCTTGAATATCAACTTATTTTCTCGTCTGTCTTGGCTGGCTAAGAATGGCTGTGTTAGCTATACACCTTCTCGATGGATGAATTACGGCAGCAAGTAAACACAGTCTATAAGATCATGCAATAACAGTAAAGATGCCTTAGGTGAAAGTATTCATGTTCGTCTTGTGGTCACATCCCAACAGAGAAGATACATGAATTCATCAGAAATGTTACTTTCAGGTTTTGAATTTTGATTTTTTTCCCAGGCTGGAGGGATGCATATGCATGGCATATTACTCTCCCCAGCTGCTGGGCAGCGGCAGAAATCATCTGGCAGTCAGCCGTGAGGCTAAAATCTGGTCTCTCACAGTGGACTGTGCTGCCCAGCGATGTATAGGAAGCTAGGCATAGTAAATGCATTGGGCTGTGTTTATAGTAAATGCAATTTGGGAGATTTTTCAACCTAAAATAGGTCCACAGAACACACCTCCATTTAAAATCAAGGAGCCTCTGAGCTGACCTGTCTCCATCATATGGAGTGACAAAAAGAGAGCCATAAAGAGCAGTTGTACTCAAAGATGCAGTCTTTGCACTAATTCCAGAGTTTTCTAGAAAACAAGTCCTCGTGACAACAAGCCACTGAAGTGAAGGAATCATGAGCCTGAGCAGTAGTTCAGCTGTGGTTAATTTAGAACACGGACAGTCCATCACATGATCCTGTACCCTATAATCATATGACCAGAATTGAGTTTACTTTTAATCCTATCCATGAATGGGTCTATTAACTATGTAAATTTTAAAACATGTACTATCTTCTAGGGTTAGAACCAGAAGGTGGCACAAAACAACCAGCAGATGAAGGAACCCCCTCCCCCCAGGAGAGCACTGTACCAGATGCTGCCTTTGTAGAAAACGGGGTTGTGCTCATAAGCAAAGGAAAGAACAATTCCCTCTGGAGAGACTTGTCCCTTGGTTAATGTCTATTTGATCAAATAAGGCAGAGGAGGAGAAAGAACATTCTGGTTTCTGTCTAATGGCTACTTAAGCATCAAATTACCATTAATTAATTGCATTAAATTAACTACATTGAGTTATATGAACCAAACAAGAAAAGTCATCCCACTAAGTCATACCATGCAATAATATTCTAAAAATATTTAAACTTTATATTATAATTTCCAATGATTGTACTTTATTTATAATTTTTATTTTACCATGGGATAGCAAGGCAGTCACTACATATGACTGCTTCTTTTATAATTTAGGGTAACAGTTCATCTGAGCGCATAATCCACTGGTCAGTCACTAGGAGTGTTGAGAGCCATCACCCACACAACTTCATAGTCAACAGATTATCTCCCTTACATACGTTCACTAAACCCAAGTGACCAAACCCTAGGGTTTGCCTGTTATTCTGACAATGAAAATGATGACCTTGGCACTGGACTAGAAATAGTCCAGTAAGGAAAGCAGAACAGTCCCATCTTTCAAATGATTTAGAAGACAGCCATAAAAATAAATGATCATATCTGTGTAATTATAAATTGTGATTATTACTAAAATTAATCACAGTCATAAAAGGGCAGAGCTCAGAACTTTTGCTTAGGAATCAATGTTGAAGATGAAACCTGAAAGACAGTGTAGGTCACTGTTTAACCAATCTTGTTTTCACTGTCTCCCATCTCTGTCTCCCAAAGTACTCCCAACCAAGGTATCGGCTTATGCACTAGCTGCACATACATGTGTACTGTATACAAAATGAGACGTAAAAAAGCACAAGATAACATTAGCAGATGCTACCATTATCTCGATTCCCTGTAATGCTTGGCAGGCTTCATATTGACATGGACTAAGAGAGACACTATCAGGCCACTGAACTCACTTTGTGATGTCTTCTACCAGTGTGGAGTGTCCACCATGCAAAGCTAAGTCTAATGGTGTGGTGGCCTCTTCATTAGGTAGCTCCAAGGCCTTGACTCCTCCAGGGAGACACAAGAGGAAGTGGAATAGCTTAGGCAGGGCCCATCTCACAGCCAGGTGCAGGAGAGACTCTCTGTGTAGAGATACTGAAGAAAAGAAAAATGTGATGTTAGTTCCTCCAGTTATAAAGTTTGTTTTGTACATTTTTCCTAAAAAGATGATGTGCTGGGTATAAAAGAAGATCAGAGCCAGAAGGAACCAAAAGCAACACATCTTGACCTCACACTCTCCAAATGGAGAGAGTCCTGGGATTTGCTGGAGGACAAGGAGCCAGGGGGCACAGAGATAGGGCCACTCATGACTGGTACAGGCTCCTCTGTCCACCCTGTTACATCCTGCTGCTCTCTGTCATTAAGGATGCAGGAACATCGCCTGAGGACACAGTCTCTCAAGAAGGATCATCCTTTGGAAATACACTTGTCAACTTCTAAGGTATCAATGAAGAAGATCGCCACCCAGACACATCAGGCTATCAAGGCTAAGAGCATAAAGAAGCCTATGTTTCCACCATTCATCCCTCATAAGAGGCTGTGACGGAGGCAGTTTCTTAGGCCCAGAGCACTTGTGACTATGATCTGTCCCCAGCCTCATAATGTTGCTTTTGCCCAGCATTTAGATCCCTGGAGACATCACACTCCCAATGGCACCACGGTGCTATGCTACAGTGAGGCCTGGGCCTTTGCAGATGCCCCTTGGTAGCCTCATGATGATTTCCTCTGCAGTGTCTAGTGCTGTGAATTATGATCATTTCCTGACTCTTGCTGCATAGGCTGATGGACTCTTGATGATCTTCCTTCTTAACAGTAGCTGGTAATGCAAAAAGTCATTAAGTACTTGCAGAATTGAAAAGTAATTAGCTATTGAAGTTTCAATTGTATATGTATGTCTACTTCATATATAATTTGTAGAGTATTTATACATGTTTCCCTATTGTAATAGCCCAGTACCTAGGATATAGGTGGTTCATGATAGACAATATTGTAAATATGTAAACTAGACCCAAGCTGGCTGTGGTGGCACATGCCTAGAATCCCAGCATTCAGGAAGAGAGGCTGGAACATCAGTTGTGCCCAGAAGTTTGAGACTGACCTGGGCAACACAGTAAGATGCAGACTAAATACACACACACACACACACACACACACACACACACACACACAACTATTACATTATATACATGTCAGGTTCATGAACTCCATATGGCTGGTCACACCTTAAAGACATGATTTCTAACAGTCTAAACACAAAAATCTGCTCACTACAGATCTGTTGTGATAAGCAGCACACAGTGGGGGATCCAATGAGTAATGATACTGACTATGGACAATGGAATGAAAGGCCCAGCAGGGTAGGGACCTTGCCTTCTGTCCTATGGGATCCCTTGAGCATCACAGTCCCTGGCACACTTGCTAAGCATTTACAGATAGACAATATTACACATGAATGGCAAACCCCTTCAGAACTGGCATTTTGTCCTTGACTGCGCTGCCCTGTGGAATACCTAAGGCTCTCAGTTCTGTCTTGTTCAGCTCCTACAAGGAATCTCACAACAGAAACTGTGTCCTCCCACACACAACTGGGACAGTAAAGACAAAAATGCCAGCTTCCCACACAGCTTGCTGTCCACAAAACCATGATCTTTTTGTTCCCCTGTCTTCATTAACATAACCTCACTATTGCCAGAGACTCCAAGCAGACCAGTGACTGTTTACTGTGGAAAATTTCCGAGAGACTCATCAACCATTCAGCAGGAATCGCCAACAGACAGTACAGAGAAGCCCTAAATACAATTTTAAATTTTCATGATCCTTGCCTAAGGAAGTCCTCACCAAACCCGTCATCTGCCGCCACCATCACTAACCCTAATCCCTCGGTAAAAACTTTATTAAACCAGGCTTCAATTTCTCAGAGAATTTCTGTCTTACCACCTCCAGCCCCTGAAGCCATTAAGGGTTTGTAGCAGGGCTTACTATGACAGCAATAAGTACAGCTTTGTCTTCTCTGTGTTAAGAGTGTTTGTGGAGGGAACATTGAACCCAACACAACAGAAGCAATATCCCACTGTGCACGAACACAAAATAAAAGTGCTCAGATTGCATTCTCACAGGTCTGTTCTGCTTGCTCTACATCTACATCAGTGACTACGGGGCTTCACACTTCAAATGGATGAGGACCCACACCTGGGTCCTTGGCACAAAAAAGTACCACCAAGTCCCCTGCCTAGTTACTCTGTCATTTGTCATGTGACAATAGCACATATCCCCTTTCACAGTGAAATAACAGCCCAAATACCAGCCCATCTATAAACAGATCTGCAGCCTGGCTGTACACAGTTCCCACACATTTGTTTGATAGATTTTGTCTCATCCTTACTGGCTTTCCCTATTCAGATGCTGGAAACTCAACCTAATGCCCCATGGACACCAGGCATGACAGAATCTATCTTTTTTTCCCTTGAAGTTATGACCATGATACATTTTTTGACTTAAAAAACATCATGGCTTTCACTGTGAACAAATTCCCAGTAGGACAAGTCTGAAAACATCTGTACTTATTTTTTCTATTTTAAATAATAACCAGGAAGAGACTTGTTAGGATCAGGTAACAAAACAAACACATGCCTGCACACACATGCGCGCGCGCGCACACACACACACACAGACCAGCAGAGGATAATCTATCAGCACAAGACATGCAGCAGTCACAGTGAATAGAATTTTTACATTACAGATCCCCATCTGAACATGGTGAAAACTGTCCCATGTTTGCACAGGTTGCAATTTTCTTCTGAGGAAAACACAATTGAGAGAGAAAATACCTAAAGCTATGGTGTTAAAATAGTAGTGGTAATGGTTTACACGCAGTGTCAGCAGTGTATGTGGTATTCCTTAGAGTGTCTGCTGCACTGTTCTGAAACTGAGGTGTTGTTGACTATATTCAGCTGAGTGAGAAGAGGAACCTTGTTTCCTCTAGAAGCTCCCAAGCCTGTACCCCTAGGCACCTACTCTCTATGTGTGTGGGCGGGGTGGGGGGATGGGGGGGAGGAGTCTATTCCCCCGAATCTAGAATGGGAGAGAACAGTAAGAGTCATGGCAGCTCACTGTTCCCTCTCCCCTAGCCTCAGAACTTCTCCACTTCTGGAAGAGGAAGGAGAAGAGAAGGCAGGGAAGGAAGACTCTTTTGATGGTTAAAGAAAGCACATAATAAAATTGCCAGAATGCTAAAGAAAGAGCACTCTTATGCAGTATAAAGTTCAGTATGGAGAAGAAGGCAAACAGCTTGAGATAGGAAGCAACATGACATATATAAATAATTCTGCTTGTTAGAAGGTTCAGATTTCTTAACAGCAGCCAAGCAAACAGGCTGTGGAAAGGGGTTATACAGTCTGGCAGAGGTAGGGCTGTTTAATTATAATGAACAAAAGAATAAAGAACCAAATAAATATCTCTTGGTGTTTGCTTTGCCAGTACTAGGCATTATCTGAAGTGACACAACTCAAACAGAATTACTAAGTTGTTCTGATGGAGCACATTAAAAGGTATGACTTCTGCCACCCTGGGAACACAATCACCCAGACACAGAGAGGAACTGAACAGGCTGTGAGTTTCAATGCTCCACTGTGGAGCATCAGTTTCTTTGCAAAAAAGGATCCAACTCATCCCGGCTCACTGCCGTGACCGACTACCTGACAAGCAGCCAACCACAGGGGGGAAGATTGACTTGGCACAAGGTTTGAGCAGATAAAGTCCTTCTTGATGGGGAAAGCATGGGGACAGGCGCATGGAGTGGCTGGGCACATTGTGTTCACAATCAGGAAGCATAAAGAGGCAAATGTTGGTGCTCAGCTGGCTTTCTCCTTCCCCCCTTCCCATCAGAATGATGACCCCTGTGTTCAGAGCAGGTTTTGTATCCTTAATTAGTACTCTTTGGACATACCTAAAGATATGCCTCACTACTAGTGCCCAGGTGTTTCTTAATCCACTTGAGTTGACAACTGAAATTAACTGTCATAAGTCCATTTCAGCTTCTGTGTGGCTGATCTCTCGGTCTCTGAAAAGGCAATCCTGGGAATATATGTAAGCAACCCTGGACTTTCTTCCCTAGACTCCTCGAGACATCTTTCCTACTGTCCCAATGCAAAGTCTAGGGCTTCTTCTTAATGATGTAGACCTCTACCCTCTGAGTCTGTCAACACCCACCCAAGTTTTAAGCTCCTTTCCTCCTCAACAAACTTCAGTTTCAGCTTTCTGTGCTCCCTCTGTCTCTCCCACTTCCTCTGTTTCTCTCACTCTGTCTGTCTCTCTCACTCTGTCTCTCTCTGTCTTTCACTCCCTCTGTCTCCCTTTCTCTGTGCCTCTCTCTTTCTCTTTCTCTCATTTTAAAACTTGGTAAATGTTGTAAGTAGTTACCATGTTACATTGTAAATATTATGCCAGTATCCACCAAATAATGTTGTTCATTGTTTTTAATTCAGCATCACTGAAAATTTGAGGACATGGGCAAACTAAACCATATTCTTCAAAGTACAATGTATATGTATAAATAACATCACCGTGAATGAAAACAAGTTAATATATGCTAATAAAAGTATTTAAAACATAATCAGTTAAGACTGTGGACCTCATTGTCACTGCCAATATTATATATAACACATATAGCATATATATGTATATATGATATGTACAAATATATATACATATATATGTATGTATTACTTTAAATACTTTGGGATGTGTTACATTATCTAATAAAGAAACCTGTATCTTACATCCCCTAACAAACTCATGGGATGGTTGTTTTGGGAGGATTAGAGGTGTGGCTTTCCTGGAGGAAGTACGTCACTAAGGGCAGATTTTCAAATGACTCGAACATTTTGAGTTAGCTTTCCCTGCCTTCTACTTGTGAATTGAGATGTGAGCACTCAGCTGTTCCTGCTACTGTGCCTCTGTTTTGCGATCATGGATGCTAGCTTTCTGTAACTGTAAGCCCAATTAAACTTTTTCTTTTCTAAGTTGCCTTGGTCATAGCTGCTCATGGTGGCACATGCCTTTAATCCCAGTACTCCGGAGGCAGAGGCAGGTGGATTTCTGAGTTCGAGGTCAGCCTGGTCAACAAAGTGAGTTCCAGGACAGCCAGAGCTATACAGAGAAACCCTGTCTCAGAAAAAAAAAAAAAGTTGCCTTGGTCATGGTGTTTTGTCACTGCAAAAAAACAGTGGGGGAAGGGAAAGAAAGAAGAAAGAAAAGGAAGAAAGGAAGGAAGGAAGGAAGGAAGGAAGGAAAGAAAGAAAGAAAGAAAGAAAGAAAGAAAGGAAGGAAGGAAGGAAAAGGAAAAGGAAAGAAAAGAAAAGGGAAAATAGTTAGTTAATAGTATTATAACAATAAAAATAAATTACAAGGCCAGTGAAAAGGCCTGGTGGATAAAGCCTGGTGGCCAGAGTTTTGTCCTCAGGACCTCCATGATGAAAGGAGGCTCTTCTGACATCCATACATGAACTTTAGCACATCCAGGCACACTAAATCAATCAATCAATCAATTTCAAAAATTAGCTACAGAACTAAACACACAGACACACCATATACACACAGAGATACACCAGATACACACACACACACACACACACACACACACACACACCACACTAAAGAACAGGATTTCTAAAAACAGGCAAACACTCAAGGCTTTTAACTTTTGGAAACAAATTGTTTGCCTTCACACAGGATTGCTTTCAGCAGGCTCAGCTATTCACTGTGGCAATTATTCATTGCTATGAAGAAATGCATTGAGTGCATATCTATGGCTTTGGTCTGAATGGGAAAGAGTGTGCTTTTCAAGGCCAGTAGCTAGGGGTGGGTAAAAATGTTCTTGGGCTCCTGTCGACCTAAGCCAGAGACATCCATCAAAAGATATGTTTGTCGCCATGACAGGTAAGAAGGAACAATATAGACACCTACCTAAGACAGGCATGGCCACCTAAGCACTCTATTACCTAGATGGGATTATGGAAAACAAGTAAATCCTGTGCCCCTGTCCAGCTCATCTTTAAAAANAAAAAAAAGGGGGGGGGGGATTGTGCCCTTTCCCCAATCTTGAGTAGGCTAAACAAATCCATGATGGTTTTACAAACTAGCTGGAGTCGCCTAGCCTTTCCATATTTGCAATTTCCTAAAGGAGCTTTGAGGAGTTGACCACCTACTGAGCTAGCTTTGCAACTCAATCCAGATGAAACAAAGGATGGGTCTATGGGCTTTCTCTATATAAACACAGTGCTGAAAATTAAACTTTGAGCCTTGATCAAAAACGTTTGTCTTGGCTTCATCTTTCTCTTGCACTCATGCTATTGTGTTTCCAGCTCCCCTTTCAGGTAACCCAGTTAATCCATGGCTGCTGGACAGTAACACCTCCCCACAATTAAATCAGGACATCTAAAGAAAGGTATGAGCAACCACATTTCCTAGCGACTCTAACACAAAACCAGAGTTGGGGTTCTGCCTCTTGAAGTCAGTAAGTGTTTGTCAAAATATGACCCTAAGGTCTGCCTTCTAGACTACAGTTTTCCCAATCTGCTCTGAAGAAACTGTGATCAATTAAAAAGAATATTACCAAAGGAAAAAAGTGACTAAAGCCCTCTGAGTTTAACGAGTTCTTTTTCACTGAAAGTGCTAACTATTCAGCCAGGAAATGGTTTAACCACTTAGCAAAAGGTTAAGACTAACACTGGACGAGGATAAAAATCTAAAGGCAAATGACACTTTTAAAACCTTTAAAAACACAGGTATCTTCAGGAACCGGACTCAATAATGTTTTATAACTCTTGAGGGAAGCCACTATAGGAAGGCATTCAGCATAGTAAGTTTTTGAAGACCAACAGCTTTTCATTCATATAAATCCAATTCATTAAAACAAGCTCTACTCCAATTTCCCAAGCTGCAAAATCAGACAGGTCTCAACTTGTGCTCCCAAGTTATGCAGCAGGCAAATATTAAATAAGAGTATTTCTATGTGCCAAACCCAAGTGTAGATGGACATGGTCCCTCCCTGTGAACAGTGCACACCCATTTGTGTCAGAATAAAATAAAGCCTGTCTGTAAAATCATTGTCTGGTGAACTAGAATCCTAAGTCTTAGACACAAAGACTGTATGAGGAAACAAGAAAACCATTCAGCCAGTAAGAAAACTTATCTGTTTGTCCAACCTACAAGGTATCATGACTTGGAATGTTTATAAAATGCCAAATACAAAGAGCAAAATGTACAGAAACAAGAGGAAAATGAGAGGAAAAGGTTGTCATGGACAGCACACATAGGCTCTGAGATGTTTGCAAGGTTGTCAGGGAAACTAATACAATGGGCCACGCAGAACAGCATCTTCCGCAGTTTAAGTCTGCTTAGGGCTCTAGCAGTAAATATACAGCCAGCCTTCAATACAGAAGGTGGAATGCTGGTGAATCTAAAGTAGGAATCACAACTATAAATGTGCTTATTAGAAAGAAAGATGCAAAGCATCATAAAGAACAGTTGACCAACATGGCAGCCATAACTAGACCCTAAGGCCAAAAAGGAAGCATGGAGAGGCATTAGCACAGTGGCAGGTCATGCTTGCCTGAGGCTTCTCTCTGCATTGGATGCATTTGAGACAGTCAGATCATAACCATAGCTACCTGGGAAGCATCTCAGAAAACACCTATCACGAACCATCATCCCGGAGACTCTGCCCTGTGTGTCTACAACTTAGATGGATTTGACCATATTTTAGCTTCAGGAACGAGAACCAAATAGTTGAAACACTTTGGCTTTCACATCTAGAGACATTACAAACTGAAAAACACAACACAGGCAACAGTACCAGGTAATAAGAATCCAGGCTCGACTTTGCACAGTGCGAAGGGCAGTGAATGAAGACCTGGATGTGGGCACACATGGAGCTCCAACTCTGGGGAATTGCCTGGTCTGTAAAAGGGGAAATGATATTGACCCAGCTTACTACCCCAGAATGTCAGAAATAACATACAGGCCAGGGTTCACAAGAACAATACGCAATCTTTCTAATATAACAAGTTGCAGTCTACCGTCACTGTTAAATAGATCTGTGGCGTGTTTGGAAACAGCTTTTCTCTGGTTACCACTTAAAAGCATAATTGAAGGGAACTATCTCTGGCTTAGGATGCCCTGTAATTGTATCAGTGCAGTGCTCGACATGAGCCATTAAGACAAATTATCTGCAAGCCCCTGCCTCGGGCAGCAGGCTGTCATTAAGTGTCAAGAGCACCAATTATCCCAGACTTTCGTTCCAAACTATGCAATCCATTTTTTTCTCATTGACTAATGCTTCTTCAGCTCATCATCTAGTCACAGTGAGCTTACTTGCAGCTTCTGCTCTTCCCTCACACCACAGGTGAGAGGAATCCTCAGATGCACGTCTTGTTGACCTTTCAGGGACCCTGCCTTTTGTAGGCAAAAGAAAAAAAGAAAATGCATTGCGGCTGTTACTGCATTACTGACAAGCAGGAAAAGAGTGGGCTTATCTTGCAACTGGCCTTTTGAAGTCGGTAGTAGTTGTTTCAATTCAAGTACAACCAGGAAATTAGCCAATAATCTACAACTGGGCAGGCTCTACTCATTGCCCTGGTACCGGACATCAGAGCCTCAGGTCCCAGATCCGAGGCTAAGAAATGTTAAAATATTGGGGAATGAACTACAGCATCATTGAGAGATTTTTTTTTTTTTAATCCAATTCATTCAACGTCAGAGTCACAATCAGCACGGGCAGTTCCAGTGAGGGGAGAGAGGAAGAAGGGAAGCAGAATTGACCAAACAGGAAGTCGCTATCAAAGGGCTGTATAGTAGGGTAAGGCTGGGCAGGTTGGAAAGAAGCTTCAATGGAACCACAGACATCATAGCCTCTCCCTCCCAAGGCATAAGGATCATCAAAGAAGAGGGGGTGGAAAGATTTTACAAACCAGAGATAGTGGATGATTCCAGTGACACAGTATTTTCTGGACACAACAGGGCAGTTGTACATATGAATATTATGTGGTTGTGACAGCATTGACCAGACCCGCACAAGCTCAAAGGTCTGACTGAGGCTCTGATGTCTAGTACCAGGGCAATAAGTAGAGCCCCAGGATATGAACTGGGGGTGGGGGTGGGGGGCAGTAGGTGTGAAGCCTCTTCTCGCTGAGGAACAACAACTGACAACTGGTAGTTGAAGTGGAAACTTCTAGTTCTTCAGAAAGTTAGCTATGTCAAATGTTGTTTTGCTGGGGTGCATAGGTATAAGGATGTCTTGCTAAAGCAAACACGTGAAAGACTGTTTTCCTGAAGCAGACTCGGGTGAAAGGATGTTTGGATATAGTGGACATATGAGAGGGGGCTTGATGAAGGAGTATAAATATGGCCCCGCAGACAGTGGGAGAGGAGCGCTGAGCATCCGTTTGCTTTGTTCCACCTCACTCTTCTTCGCTAACAATATGGCATGTGTTGGTTTGCCTTACATAGCATTGTTGAGCTCAAGTTGTGATAATGTGACTGCTTGTGAGGCTCCTGTTGTAGTTGGCTTCTTCTGCAGCCTCACCTCAGGCCAGTTGGTGACCCTGGCGGTTTCTTCAGGATTGAACTACAGCTGCCTGGCGTCTGCTTGCTGAAAGGACTGGACTATATAGCTGCTGGTTTGTGCCTGGGGTCTGCCTGCCTAGAGGACTGGTCTTCAGCTGCTAAATTGTATTTGGGATTCGCCACAGGACTGTACTGCTGCCAAAGAAGATCAAGCGTGACCCCAAAGAACTATTGCTGAACAGGGTACTTCCCCTATATATACATTACTCTTCCACTACCTCTGCTGGGTAGTGGGCTAGAGGAGAGGTTGAACCCTTGTTGCGAAAAATGTATGCCGGGCTGGTGACATGGCTCAGTGTGTAAGAGCACCCGACTGCTCTTCAAAGGTCTGGAGTTCAAATCCCAGCAACCACATGGTGGCTCATAACCATCTGTAACAAGATCTGACACCCTCTTCTGGAGTGTCTGAAGACAACTACAGTGTACTTACATATAATAAATAAATAAAATCTATAATTGTTAAAAAAAAAAAAGAAAAAGAAAAAAATGTATGCCTACAGGTGGCTGCTGAGAGTCAGTTTAGTTTGTTTGTTTGGTTTTTGGTTTTTCAAGACAGGGTTTCTCTGTGTATCCCTGGCTGTCCTGGAACTCACTCTGTAGACCAGGCTGGCCTCGAACTCAGAAATTCACCTGCCTCTGCCTTCCGAGTGCTGGGATTAAAGGCGTGCGCCACCACACCCAGCTTAGTTTGTTTGTTTTAAGGGTATGCCCCTCAGTTAGATCAACCACAGCCCATCAGATGAGTGAAAAGAAACAAAAAGAAAAGAAAAGGGAGGAGAGGAGAGGAGAGGAGAGGAGAGGAGAGGAGAGGAAAGGAGAGGAGAGGAGAGAAAAAAGAAAAGGAAAGAAAAGAAAAAGACATGAAGTAGGGAGAGTGGGTAGAGAGGTGGGGGGAGGCATGGTATGAAATCATCAACAAATTAATAAAACTATTGTTTATAAAACAAAAAATAAATTCCTAAGAAAGGAGAAAAATTTACAGAATTTATAAAACTATATATGTAAATGGCCAAGTTTTATGAAATGTAAAATATATTTCAACAAAGCTTTTATTTTAAAATGAACCATGACAGCCATATTTATCCCATGCTTATGACCTGTGATAAGGATGTTACTATGCCTGACGCATGACCCAAGCTCAAGGTCACTCAGGAAGCAGGGAGAACCGAGATTTCTTCTCTTCCTCCAAACTTAAGCTCCTTCTTAGCTGTTATCCCTCCCACAATACAAAAGCTTGAAGTGGACTCACCTGCAGTGCTCTTAAAGAATCAGAGGTGGATTTATTTAAATACTATTTATGCTATCCCTACTATAAATTTCAGAAAGCAAGAATTACAGAGAAAAATAATCTGTAAAACAAGAAAAAGCCAAAAATAGGTGTCTCAGAAGAGGACATGAAAAGGTAGACCCCTTAGGAAACAACAAAATAAAAATTGATGAAGGACATAAGCAAAGGGAAATGAGCTGCACAGACCCTAAGGACCCAGGCTGATGCCCCAGTCTCAGGCTTTCACATCATACATGTGCACATGCATGTGAATACAGGCACATGCATGAACACACACATACACGTGCACACACACACACACACACACGCACGCACATGCATGAACACACACGCATACACATAAAAACACACAGGTGAACACACACGCATACACGTTCACACACACACAAGGGAACACACACACACACATGCACATACCCGCATGCATGCATTCATACACACACACACACACACACACACACACACACACACACACAGGACAAATCAAAGCAACTGTAGCTGTGGGAATGGGCAGGGAGCACGGGTATGTATTAGTGTAGGAGGATGGGATAAGAGGAGACTCCTAGAGTTCTTATTCTTTTTAACTTTTTAAAAAAGATTTGTCTTATTTTATTTGTATGAAGGTTTGGCTTGTATATCTGTCTGTGCAGCACCGTGTGGGTCTGATGCCCACTGAAACCAGAAGAAGGTGTCAGATTCCCTTAGACTGGAGTTACAGGCAGTTGTAAGCAGCCACGTGGGTTCTGGAATCAAACCCTCTGCTCACCCACCTTCCAGTCTCCCCATTCACCTTTGGCCACGGTGCTTTTAGCCATCAAAGACCAGTAGTATTAAAATTCATGTGTCATTTTTTTATTAAATAAAACAGCTCAAGAGCAGTTACCACCATTCAAATCCTATTAAGAAATGTAAGAACATTGAAACTCGTCATCTTTTTTCCACTTAAAGGTAACCACGAAATGATTCCTCCTGCTGTCATTTTCAAAATCTGTCATGAGCATCCTATATGTTCAGGAGAGTCTGAGAGCAAGCGGGACAAGGATGGGCTTGGCCAATATTGGTAAACTACAAAGTCTCCCAGGGTTTGAGGTGGTCCGGTGGGAAGCACACCAGGGTAAGATGTTCAAAAATAAAAGCTCCCATTGATACTCCATTATTTCTAAAATTCATAACTGAGAGAGAAAGTGACCCAACCTTTTGTTCTATTTCCCAGACTTGAGAATAAAGACATGGGTCTCTCTTCCAAGTCTAAGGGCCATTGCTGCTAAAGAGAAGCAAAGTTTCTAAAATATTTATTTTACACGTATGAGTGTCTGACTGCATGTATGTTTGTGCACCATTTGTGTATCTGGTGCCTGTGGGGGTCAGAAGAGGGCATCAGATACCCTGGAGTTTTACAGATGGTTGTGGGACACTGTGTGGGTGCTGGGGACTGAGCTCAAGTCTTCTGCAAGAACAGCCAGTGCTCTTAACCACTGCAACATGTCTCTCGTCGGGAACATAATTTTTAAAGGAGACTTTGTAATGTTTCTTCTTGAAGGCACAGTTTCTAAAAAAGAGAATGTGCCCAGTAAGATACAGCAACTTAGACTGCAAAACAGTTCCATCTGGAGAGGACAAAGTTCTCTTCGTTAAGGAATTCAATTCTGCATTGATTCTTGGCTGCCAGAAATCCTATTCCTTGAGAACTTAAAACAGGCTTGGTAGGCAATGAAAACATTTTTAATTAGGGATTTAAATCTCCCTAAAGGGTACCTACACTCACCCTAAGCCCTGTGAGATAATTCTATCAATTTGACATAGACATTTACCATAGGCACCATTCCAAAGAACTCTGTCCTCTGAAATTAGTTCTCACCCTGAAGGTTACCTTAGCAACCAAAGGAATAGAACACCAGTTTAACATGTCAGAAACTAAAGGGTGGAAATGGCCACCCCAGAGAAAATACTAGAAGCAACAGAAGGCTAGGAAGCAGTACTGAATACATACACAATTACTTCTTAAAACAAACAAACAAACAAACAAACAAAACTGCTAGAATCCACTGTTTCCAACAATGCACTAATTTCAAAATGCAAGGGAAAAAAGGCAGGAAATTTGTATGTATGGGTTTCCTGCCCGCTGGCATTTCAGCCCTTGCAATCTAAAACTTGTTGGCTAGTACAAAGCTTCGGGTAGAATGACAGAACAGACAGGCCCCATGATCTGCAGGCCAGCAAGCAAGTCGTAGATCCAGCATGTCCTGTCTACTCAGGCCTGGAGCACAGTGATGTCAACCTAGCCAACAGTGCCTGCATCCGAGCCTTGCTCTCCATCCCTCTTGCATTCACAGCCAATACACTGGCTTCAAGGACAAAAAGGGCCCAGCTTTATCTCAAGTGCTCACAAATCTGGCTTCTTGCAGGTTGCAGGTCTCTTTCCCATGCAAAGAAAGAACAAGTTTTCTCAGCACACACTGCTAAGCCACATGTCCCCCTTTCTGTTGCTGCCTAGTAGACAGAGGGTGGGTCTATGTGGCATGCAGCGAGATGTCCATTTGTGAACACTGGTGATCAAGATGGTTTTGCAGTTAATGAAGACCTCTTGATCTTACAAACGTTCCTCTCAAGCCCCATGGGCTCTGCATGCCCTTCCTCTCGTTGGCTGCAATGCACAGAGAACCAAGTGTTCTCCAGAGGATGCTAATGACTCTATTTAGGAGAGCATGGCCATGCTAAATGCCTACCTCCACTGTGATAGCATCATGTTGCTTTCCCTATACTGTACATTATGTGTGTGCCTCATGGCAATGTCCACTGTTTTCCCTTTAAGCCCTTGTTCTTCATGCTGTAACTGGTTCCTATACAAACAAAATGCTGCTCAGACTTGCTCTCAAGAACTTGCATTCTGCAACTGGTAAATCATAACTTTAATTTCTAGATTCAAGTTTAAATCTAAGATAGTGTCATCAGGTATAGAATATATTCCTGATCTGAGCTATGAAATAAATATGTACAAAATTCCATTCTCTAACATATCTTCACTGGGTCCTGTCAGAACCTCCAATTAGCCCTCTTTGATGATGAATCTTCACATATCAAATACAAATAACCTCCTAGCTACATGGGCTATGTCTAAGCCCAAGACTGTCCAGAAGAAAAGTTGAAAAGATCAATTGGTTTAATCCCCGATTGTTCTAACTTATAAAGGCAGGAAGATAGTTGACCTCTTCAAACTTCATGAAGCAGCCTCATCGGTCAAACTTTGTTTTGTTAAAGATTTGATATTTTCTCCTATAGATTCAGTTCTCAACAACGCTGACAAAACCAAGCTTAATGGTTTTTGTGGGTATTAACAGAACCCACGTGTAGTGGCTATTCCTGGTTTTCAATTTGACTATATCTGGAATGAACTGCAATCCAGAACTGGAAGGCTCACCTATGATCCAGATCTTGAGGCTGGGAGATACAAGTTTCTGACCTGGATCTTGGCATAGAGATCTTGAGGCATAGTGGCTATGAATCCTAGGAGACTAAGGCAAGGAGATCTCTGAGTTCAAAATCATCTGGGACAAGGCAAGTCTCAGATCCAGGCAAGGTGGTACACGCCTTTAATCCAGGCCACGCCTTCTGTTGGAGACCTACATAAGGACATTGGAAGAAGGGAGTCTGGCTCTCGCTCTTTCGCCTTCTTGCGGTGTGGGACTCAGCAACTGCTAGATCCTAGGACTTCCATTCACAGCTGCTGCTGACCATTGTTGGGGAGTTGGACTGCAGACTGTAAGTCGTCAACAAATTCCCTTACTATATAGAGACGTCCCAAAAGTTCTGTTACTCTAGAGAACCCTGACTAATTACACCATGCATTCCATTAGGGATAGAAGACCATCTGCCTAGAAGACTCTAAAGTAATTGACCCATGTCCACCTACACCTGCTGAGGTATCCAAACTAATCCTTCATGATATTAATTTACCCTTATGTAATGGCTAGTTTCATGTCAGCTTGACACAAGGTAGAATTATCTTAAAGAAGAGAACATAATAAAAAATAATAAGATCTGGCTCTAAGGCTTTTTCTCTATTAGTTAGTGATTGAAGGAGGAGGGCCCAGCCATTTGGTGGTGGTGCCCTTCCTGGGCTGGTGGTCTTGGACTCTATAAGAAAGTGGTCTGTGCAAGTTATAATAAGCAATTCAGTAAGCAGGACCCATCCATAGCCTCCGCATCAGCTCCTGCCTCCAGGATTCTGTCCTGTTTGAGTTCCTGTCCTGACTTCCTCCAATAATGGACTACAATGTGGAAGTGTAAGGCAAATAAGCCCTTTCCTCCCCAACTTTCTTTTGGTCATGGTGTGTCGTCACAGTAATGACAACTCTAACTAGGACACTTTACACAAATCAAAACTTCCATCTGCTAATTTGTTATACATCAATGTGTATGCATTAATGTATGTGAAAAAAAATTTCTACATGCCTTTTTTTTTTTTAAAGAAAGGGTCTCCCCTTGCTCTCTAGTTACAAGTGTGCACAGGGCAGGCTGTATCACTCAGTAGGCTGGGCAAGAAGTAACTCTGTTCACAAGGCCAGTGCCGTGAGAATTAATACGCCACATGCTGGCCTCCCCCTGGCAAAGCCTGGTTTACCAGCCATCCCTGTTAGGCTTCTGGGAACACAAATGCAGGAAAGCCATTTGGTTGAGCAGGAAGGGAGGCTTCAACTCAAACATCAGCTGCACACAGATCAGTAACACATCAGAACATTTTATCCCGGTTAACCTAATTGTCTACATTATGCCAATCTCCTCAAAAACATGTCTATCAAATCACAAACAGGCAAGAAAACCAAAAACACAGCAACTAAACCATGACATCTTCTTGGGTGATTCAATTACTCCACCCAGCCTCTTACTGCAAACTGGGAGTTTCAGAGGCCCTCCAAAAGCTTCTAATGTGAAAGCGATTTTGAAGAAGAAATGGGTTTAATTTTATGAAATAGATGTGCAGTTTCATGGAAGGCCTGAAATTAAATAAAACCTGGGATACTTCCTTCTCTTGTGTGCATAATGGAGTTGCATTATGACTGATGATGGGTAAGAGGCAGGCCAAGGGGAGACCCTGTTTTGCTTTTTCCAACATACCGTTTTTTTATTGATTCTCTAGGAGTTTCACATCATACACCCCGATCACATTCACTTCCCAGTCTTTCCATGTCCCTCCCCCAACTTGTACCCCCCCAAATAAAAATAAAATAAAAGTCAATTCGTGTCATTTATATAGTCACTGGAACATGGTCAGACTCTCAGTGGCCTGCCCCTTGAATAGAACTGAGTCCCTCCCCTCTCCCCATAACTTCTGCCAGAAGCCATCAGCTGTGGAGAGCTATTCTCCATCATCCACATCACACTTTTTAAGAGTCCTCTTCCGTGGCTTCCTGTCTAGGCTGTTACTTTGGGGTGAGGGGAAAGTAGGCTTTGTCACAGGAGCCTTCCATGTCCCTCCCTCTCAACTATGCATCTGCGGTCAGCGATATCACAGCAAAAGCATCCTCCTTGCTCGTCAAAATCACTGAGAGTACAAATCATGGGCCGCCACATGTTTCTGGTAACAACATAGACGACTTCAGTGAGACCATGGACCCAGAAAAGACCCCCGGGGGCTGCCTGGACCACTGACCATGGCCTCAGGTGGCAGTGTAGGCCACTCACATCAACATGGCTTCAGGTTGTAGCACAGACCGTGGATAGTCGCTTGGCCCTTGGTGGCAACATGAGCCACAGACATCGACACAGACCCCGGCTGGTCCTCAGTGGTATCCCGGACTAGATATAATCACCATGAGAGACCCTACTTTTCTAAGGGAAGCAGTGCATCACACGTTGTCTCTCCCTGATAACCATCAATGTAAAAAAGCAAAAAGTGGAATATTTATCACAAATTGCAAAGGAATACAGTAACGTTTCATGGCAGGCCTTAGGTCAGACTCTTTATACAACAAAGCTATCATCGAAGTTAACTAATACTCATCTGGTGAGACAACATCTATACCTAAAGAAATCATTAGAAAATAGATAACAATTTTTAAAAGATGAGCAGGGAAGTTTTTAAATAGTTTTTGACAGCTACTAAAATGGATACTTGCTGAATGATTCTAATATTCTTTAAAATTCCTAAACAGAACAACCATGTGGTCCAGTAATTCCACTACTGGATACACAAAGGAAAGCCAATCAGACATCTAGGGAAGCAGCTACATTTTTTTTTTTTTTTTTTTTGGTTTTTTCGAGACAGGGTTTCTCTGTGTAGCCCTGGCTGTCCTGGAACTCACTTTGTAGACCAGGCTGGCCTCGAACTCAGAAATCCGCCTGCCTCTGCCTCCCGAGTGCTGGGATTAAAGGCGTGCGCCACCACGCCCGGCTACATTCTTGTACTCAAGGCAGACTCTGTCACAATGGCTATAAAATACAAAGCCGGCAATGAGTGGGTAAAGAAAACACAGTCATAGCCAGGCAGTGGTGGTGCACGCCTTTAATCCCAGCACTTGGGAGGCAGAGGCAGGTGGATTTCTGAGTTTGAGGCCAGCCTGGTCTGCAGAGTGAGTGTCAGGACAGCCAGGGCTACACAGAGAAACCCTGTCTTGAAAAACCAAACAAGAGGAAAGAAAGAAAGAAAGAAAGAAAGAAAGAAAGAAAGAAAGAAAGAAAGAAAGAAAGAAAGAAAGAAGGGGGGGGCAAGGCAAGGCAAGGCAAGGCAAGGCAAGGCGAGCATAGTCATATACAACATGGAATACTATTCACCCATAAAAACAAAGCCCAGTCGCCTGGGGCAACAGAGATGGAACTGGAAATCGCTGCATTATAGAAAATAAGCCAGACACAGACAAACCAGTGCCACGTGATCTAACCGACACGTGAACTCTCAAATGCTGGTCCCCAGAGGCTAGGGATGGTGACAAGGGGAAAGCTGGTCAACAGCTGCTGAGCTACAGCTAGACTGATGACAGTCACTGTACATTTCCAAAACCTACAGGAAAGTATTTTTTTTAGAGTTTTAAATGCTGAATATTTAAGATAAGTATAATTGACCATATTTAAACATTATACAAGGTACACACACACATCAAAACACTACACAGCACTAAGTAACAGTGAAAAAAAAATTTATGCTTCTATCCAGTTAAAACAAGTAAATTTAAAACGCAATTACTGGGAAGGAAACTGGGTTGTGCTGATGATTGATGTCCCCACCAGGAACACAATACAAATTCCCACAGACCCGACCCTCAGCCAGTTCCTCACGTCATCATTATACTGGAAAGGCTCAAGAGACCGGAAGGGGACAGCATGAGGAGAAAAAAAGATCAAGAGAGGGTGGGGAAGGAAGACAAGAAGAAAGGGCAATGACCACATGTGACGTAGAAACCGTGGTCATTGCGAGCAAGGAAGCCAACAGCAAGGACAGAGATGCAGGGAGGCTAGTGGGGTACGGGAATAAATGAGAACAAAATACCACAAAACGTCACGAGGAAACCCATTGCTGATTATTCCCGTTTAAAACTAATAATAAGGGGCTGGAGAGATGGCTCAGTGGGTAAGAGCACCCGACTGCTCTTCCGAAGGTCCAGAGTTCGAATCCCAGCAACCACATGGTGGCTCACAACCATCCGTAACAAGATCTGACTCCCTCTTCTGGAGTGTCTGAAGACAGCTACAGTGTACTTACATATAATAAATAAATAAATAAATCTTTAAAAAAAAAAAGAAAATTTAAAAAAAAAATAAATAAAAAATAAAACTAATAATAAGTGAATAAATAAAATATGATTTATTTAGAAAAACCAAATTAAATATAAAGTAATTTACATAGTTAGTCCCATAGCCAGGAAATCCCCAAATTCCCAAGGTCAGGGCTTAGCCAGATTTGAAAGCACTTTTGCTCAACAACTACAACACTGGGAACTATTTTTCCATAGGGTACAGTATGTCACATGGCTCTGTAGATAGTCTAGAAAGATGGTAACAGGGCATTTGGCAACTGTAGATCTCTGAACTTATTTGATTGCATATTTCTATCACAAATGCACACACATCATGGGAAATCATACACACACACACTACTGTCAATCCACTGGGAAATCATATACACATATTATTATAAATGCACACTCATTAGAAAATCTTAAATTCTGAATTTTGACCTGGAAAACTAACAGCAGCAAGTCTGCAATCCAAATCACTCCATAGCTTAACCAGGCTCAATGCTGGAAGATACTCATGACTTTCTCTTATCCAAGATCTTAAAAACGCAGAAATGTTTCTAAGTACCCTGAGAAGGTTTAGAATAATTCTGATTGAATGGAGAAATGAATATCCTCTCTGCTTGTAGATGGTGGCCTCAGTATCCTGTTTATAAAAGGATACCCTTTACTTAAAGTGGTACATTCAATCTTACCAATGATCAAATTTAAGCCAACCTGTAAGTCACACCCCAGAATGTATCAGGAATCAAACTTGTCAAAGTAGTATATCAGCCAACGTTGTGAAGGTCATAAGAAGGAAACTGCACATTGGCGATACTTGCTGTATGGAAGCAAACATCTCTGGCTTTTCAATAGCATTCCATCACTGGTAATCACCTTAAGACATGGCTACTCATGGGCTGGGGAGATGGTCCAGTGGGTAAAAGTGTTTGCTGTCAAAACTTGATGACCTGAGTTCAATCTGTGTGATCCACATGCTGGAAGGAGAGAACTGACCCGTGAAACTTGTCCTCTGACCTCCACATGCACCCTGTGGCACAAAGCTGCACCCCTCCCCCTCACACAGACTAAAGGAATGAATATAAGCAACAGTTTTAAAAGGAGCATCAATTTAACAGTTTGGCTTCGTGCCCACATGGGCTTGTATATGACTTCCATAGCTCAACACGACTTCTAACATGGATAGAACAAGAATCATCCATGCCTAGTAACTCTAAAAACTAGTACAAATGTCATAGATACAAAAAAATTACACATCTGAGGACATGGAAATAATTACTATAGTCTGATCAACATGCCTTATTTACAAGTATATAATGATCACAGCATACCCCATAAACCCATACAAATATGTGTCAATTTGAAAAGTACTTTTGAGACGGGGTGTCTGTGATGGGGTGACCTTGCCCTAGCTGACCTGGAATTCACTATGTAGAGACCAGGGCTTCAGACTGACAATGACCTTAATCTATCTGTCAATCAAAAATTGTAACTATAAATGCCCTGGCTAATGTTGACTTTGTATGCTTGTGTTCCTATGTACAGGTACATATGAGTGTATGGGAGTTTTGTGTGTGTGTGTGTGTGTGTGTGTGTGTGTGTGTGTGTGTGTATGCAGGTATACATTTGTGTACTGTGTATACTTTGTGTGTAGGTGTGTGCACAGTAGTGTGTGCATGTGTGTGTTCAATGAGAATGTGTGTGCATTGGTTGTGTAAGTGCAAGTATACATTTGTTTGGTGTGTGTGTAGATGTGTGCACCATGGTATGTGTGTGTGTGTGTGTGTGTACAGTGGGAGGGTATGCATGTGTGGGTCGGGTGTGAGTGTGCTTGTACAGGTATCCATTGAGGTGTGTGTGCATGTGGAAGCCAGAATGTTGTTTCCCACCTTGATTACTTTTTTAAAGCAATGTCTCTTGTTGGAACTAGAACTCACTAGTTTGGCTACACTGGCTGGCCAGGGACTCGTGGAGATCTTCCTGCCTCCATCTTTCCAATGCTGGGATTACAAATGACCACTGCTTTATGTCGGTGCTGGAGAGCAAAGTTAGGTGTTCGAGCTTGCTCAGCAAGCACTTTCCACTGAGTCGTTTCATCTCCCCAGCCCTAACTCCTACGTTGTTCAGACATCAGCTCACCAGCTCATCTGCTACCTTTCTTTCAGGCTGCATCTCTTCCAAGTGCTCCACAGAGCTCTTTTTTTGTCCTTGTTTCCTATTGGGATAATGGAAACACTGTTTCCTTTTCATGGCAAGAAACTAACCAAGGGGGATTCGAGCTACTATTGGAAGCCACAAGTTCAAGAGTCAGACATAAAGAAACAGTCTCCCACCCCAGAGCAAAGCTCTTTAACGCCTCCTCCTCAGACTTCCTGGGAACAAAAGCACCAGCCAGCTGAGAGATATATGGCAGAGTACTTCGGAGAACCCAGCCACACTGGGGCTAAGAGCTTAGCTAAAAGTTGGGAAGAAAAGTCTACTCAGAGAACAGTAAACTGTAAGGCAAATTCTAAACTTGAAAAAAGCTGACACACATTTGAGTTTTCTGACACTGACCTACCTTCAAGTGAGGAATTTCCCAGGACTGTCCAACCCAAAGGCAGCTCCAGCTGGGTCAGAGCCAGCACCAGCTCCTCATCCAAGGCAGGCAGCGCTTCTGCTGTCAGGGCAAACGGGGTCAGCAGCGTCTGGTGACTACAGGTCGTGAGTCGGTCAGCCTGAGTGACCAGCAGACGAGCCAGCCTGCAGGCCATGTTGTCCACGTAGGTCACTGAGCCAGAGCCCATGGTCACCGGGGAGTACCCTTCCGAGCAGAGGCACACAGATACCATCACCGTCTCCTGAAGCCAATGGCCTAAATGACAAGATAATTAACCGCTCAGTCCATATCTGCAGGAGTCACACAGGAGCCGTGGGTGGGCAGCACTCTCCAGGGAACAAGCAGGAAGTATGGTGTCATCTCTAAATGCCACCATGCCTGGGGGTGGGGACAGCCATGAGCTGATGTCATCTTATTTTGGTGACTCTGGAGTTTTAAATGATCCTTTTAGGAGTTCTAAGAACATCTGAGACCTTTCCCCGCACCCAGTCATTTGTTAACAGTTCATCTTTCAACGTCTGCCCAATCTCTGAATTCCAGTCTACCGTCTGAGGGGTCACCCCTCTTTCTGTTCTGCCTTCAACTGGGACACACATTCTTGGCCATTTACTGAGGTGACAGGCTGTTTTTTTTAACCTGCATCAGAGACTGATAGGAGTATACCCAGATTCCATGGGGCTGCTTTGGATGGGGTGTGAAGATTACTAACTAGAGTCTATATAAATTAACACATCCAACAGAAAACAGGAGTTCCCCAGGGCCCCTCCAGCAATGGCTCCTGTGTGGTAGATCACCCTGCTCCCTGCCCTCCTTAAACGCTTTGTCTAGATTTTTCCATTTTGTTAAGGTTGATGAACTTCTGCCCAGCCATCTATTTGTGTCTTCGGTAGAATTTCCAAGAATGTCAATAGCACCCAAAGCCCTGGGACCATGATGCTATGGCTGGACTGAGAAGTCACTCGGGCCCCTGGGCATGATATCCTTACACCCACTGGCAAGTGCTCATAGCACTTCTGTGTCCTGTCCTGCCTGACTCTCCAAGCTTTCCCGCAAAGGCTATGCTGCCAGAATTCTGAAAACCAAAAGCATTTGCCATCCTCACAGACTCTCAAAAGCAGGGGCTCAAAATATGCCATCCCATTAGACTGTACCTATCCATTATACATTGCAGAACATTTCCGTCATTGAGAGGCTAATCATTTTCCCACCTTCAAAGGTCACCTTAAGTAACCATCACTCACCCCTCGAAACCTGTCAAAATGAAGACAAGGGCCCTCACTTCAAGCAGGCCACAAAACAAGGAGAAAGGCTTGCTTTTGCATGTAGGAGCTCAATGAGGCTGGCCCTTCCACGTAAACAAGAAAGAAAACAGTGTGCTTGTTGGAAGGGGTGCTTTCATTATTTCTATTCTTTCTCTAGAAGCTTCCCATTAAAAGAGAGAATGTAAAGAGTCCAGGAGTGGAAAGGATGCCAGTTTATTTACCAGAGTAAAAGGGGAAGGGGAAGGGACCCACAGAGGAATGGCAGCCATTAACAAGATACAGCAGCGAGGGGTTTTGGTTCCTTTCTTTCTTTGGTTGGTTAGGTTTCCGTTTTTGAGACAGGGGTTCTCTAGGTATCCCTGGATGTCCTGGAACTGCAGGACCAGGCTGGCTTTGAATTCAGAGATCCACCTCCCTCTGTCTACTGAGTGCAGGGATGAAAGGTGTGAATCACCACTGCCAGGCACTTGCTTTTGTCTTTTTCTTATCCAAGAGTTCCTGGAACTGCCAGGCTGACCACAGAGGAACGAGGAAAGAGAATGAAGACATGAAGACATGGTCTATCGTGTCAGCTTGTCCTGGGCCAACACAGGCATCAGGCTGGGACAAAAGAGGTGACCCAGGGCACATCCTTTATTGTCTACATCTAAGGATGCTAGACCTTGAGAGCTGGAGGCAGCCAATGGGGTGAGCTTACCAGGACTAAGCCAAGGCAGACACTAGTAGAGGGGCCTCAAGACTCAGTGGCACAGGGGACCTGTCCTTCCTAAGAGCATGCACATACACCCCTGTGAACTCCTGACCTTGGAGAATGCTTCTTCTTCTTCTTCCTTGTGATTCACTACTTGGAAAATATCCCTGGAGGGAGGATGTTTCCCACCCCAACCCTAAGAGGCCTCCTCACCTGGGATGCTAGATTGGAGGACATTGTCCTGGACACGCTCAGCAAACACCACATGCCTCTGATGTGACCCATCATAAATAAAGTAAAACTCCGCATCTTCGGGTAGATAAACATTTTTGCCAAACTTTGCATAGACCGTCTTCTGTCCCTGAAAAACAAGTAAGTCTGGGCATCAGTACACTTCCTTGTTCCGGCTCTGAGAAACCGCAGGGAAGGGCGCAGAGCCACAACACTGACATCTGTCATATGCACTGCACGTGAGTGAGCTCAAATGTCACAGAGCCTCCTTCCAACAACAACCGTTTCCAAGTGACACCTTCCTGATGTGTCTAGTATGGGAGCTAGGGCTGGCCTGTGCTGTTCCAATAGCCAAAGAAGATCAAGGAATAGCAAAGAATAATTTATTTCACTTGCTAGGTAAACTCGTGTGACATTTCAGTACCTTGGATTCCTATACCCCAAACATCACTGTGCCTAAAAAGGTTATCTTGTATGTGAAATACTACTATAAATATAAAGGTACTTTATAGGTAATATATAATATATAACATATAACACATAATATATAATATATAACATATAACACATAACACATAATATATAATATATAGTATATAATATAATATATTGGAGAATCATGAGGAAAATGAAGAAACATTCTCCAAGGTCAGGAGTTCACATGAGTGTATGTTCATGCTCTTAGGAAGAGAACATCCCCCGTGCTACTGACTCTTGTGGCCCCTCCACTAGTGTCTGACTTGGCTTATTCCTGACAAGTTCATCCCACTGGCTGCCCCCCTCTCTCTATATATATATATGTATGCATATATGTATATAAATGTATATTATAACAATATATAAATGATACTTATTATAGGATCTTAGCTCAGGCCCTAGCATGTGCTAGACACTGCAAGAACCATAAATATTCAGAGACATTTTCAGATAAACAAGAGTACTCATTCACTGCATCAACTGTCTCCTCTGAGTGATATCTGAGCCTTCTAGTCTCAGCTGGTCGGCCTCATCCTTGCCTTAAGAGTTTCTGGCTTGCACAAAGCCTTACAGAGTGTTCTGGTTCCAAGGAGAAGCACTCCTTCAAAGGAATGGGGCAGCAGGCTAGCAGTCTCGAGTACGTGCGGCTTTGTCAGGGGCTAGCTAACAACCAAGCCTGCCAGACCATCTCAGGATCCTGCAGGCCTCAAAGGTTCAGGATACTCCCTGCCTCAAGTACAAAGAGGCAGCTCAGAGCAGGCCTCCAGGGAGAGAGCATGCATTCCGCCCAGCCTAAGGGAGTGGCAGGGAGGTTAAAAGGAAGCAAGGAGTAGAAGAACCACCTATTTTAGAAGTTTCCAGAGCTTATTCAAAGTGGAGAAGGCTCTGGCTGTCTGTGTAGCTGCCGAACAAAAATAAACCAGCTTCGCATCCTGGGATGAGTGGGAAAGGAAGCAAGGAAGATTCGGGCTAAGTCTCCTGGACAGGAGTGTCCGCCTGACTCAAGTCCCTACAGCACTACGATGCTGGAAGGCCAGGAGTTAGGCTAAGGAGGAGCAAGCGCAGTCCAAAGCTCCTCCTTCCAGCGACCATATCGTTATTTGACCTAAAAATGTTTGGAAATAAAAAAAGCATTTTCATACTGGTTTGCAGTCGCAAGGCATCTAAAATTATCCATAAATACAGATCACAGCATTTGGAAATAACACACTGGTACTCAGTTCTGGGTTTTCCCGTCTCTGTATGCGAGCATGCATGTGTCACACGAACGGAATCGACAGAAAGTGACGTGCCAAGGAAACTCTCCCATCCCATGACTTCAGAGCGAGCACAGGAAGGAGAGCTGAAAACCAGAAAACACAAAACAATAGCACACATCTGACAGGACTGAGAGAGGAAACTCAGACAGGTTTTCCATTTCCTAAAAATGAAGAACAGTTTGCTGTAGTCATGTTCCTCATTGCTAACGGGCTGTTAACTCTCCATAGCCAGACTCTGACCTGACACAGTGGTAGCTTTCTTAAACACAGAGCAGATTGTATAAATAGATCAAAGATTTGCATGGACCACAAAGATATCTAATCTGCATCTACTCCAAACAATGGTCAGAATAGGCTTTCTTTTGGCCAGGTGAACAAGAACTACCACTTAGGCAAGAGTTTCGCCACGACCATTCCAAGTCCCTCCTTCCCCTGTCTTGCTTGACACATGGTTCCCCCCTCTCAAGAACCACTCCACGCTTTACTGACGGCAAAGACTATGGGCCCACCCGAGGGAGGTGACCTAGTGTCCTAGCACAGAGGATGATACTCAAAATAAAAGGAACCCCCTACGTAGTAATCACAAGAGCATCAGAAGAATATTGACGGGCGGGGAAAAAGGAACAGGAGGCTCAGAGAAACCAACTGAGCTGAGCCCTGTAGGAGACCCTGAGGAAGGGGGCTACGGGAAGAACAGGCTGAGCTTGAGAGTGCGAATAATCAGCTGCAGGCGACAACCCCAGGCTCTGGCCACTGTGGCCACCGAGGACACTGAAGTCTATCGCTGTTGTTTGGAAACCACTCACATCCCATGTGGTAGAGAGACTCCACTTACAGAATTTGCACGTTCAAACCTTATGCCTGCCCTCATTCGAGCTCAGCTGCAGGCTTTGCTTTCAACAACTGAAAACAGTAACCTGTCCTAATAAAACCAATGGATCAATGCCAACGTCACAGCTGCAGCTCGGTGTGTCAGCTCCTCCCTGTCAGCTCGCCTGGGCCTCACAAAGTTCTCAGATACTCCATTAAGAGGCTAGAGAGATGGCTCAGCTGTTAGGAGCACTGGGTGCTCTTCCAGAGGACCCAGGTTCAACTCCCCGTGCACCACAAGGAAGCTCACAGCTGTCTGTAACTCCAGGGGACCTGACACCCTCACACAGACATACATGCAGGCTAGAAGAACAATGTGCAGAAAACATAAAAATAAATCACTAAAAAAAAAAAATAGTTCCCTAAAACTTCTGGAAACCATAAAAGATAGATAAGGCAAGATTATCTCCTTAAATTAGTCCATAAATTTAACATATTCCACTCAACACCCAAACTGAATGTTTTCAAAGTTAATTGAACAAAATTATTCAAAAGTTTCTTTGGAAGAATAAATAAGAGTAAAGATTTGAAGAGGGAATAATATTTGAGTGGACAAGCCCTTGCCATACAAAAGTGAAATAAAGACTAAAACCGGGGTCTTATAAACAGTGTGACAGCGGCTGAGAAACAGAACACAAAGGAGAGACCAGAAACAGACACATGGTTACATGAAAACTACATAATAAGCATGGTGGTCGAACCCAGACGCTATTGCTGATGCCAGGAAACACTGGCTGACAGAAGCCTAGTATAACTGTCCCCTGAGACGCTTTACTAGAGCCTGACCAAGAAAGATGTGGATGCTCGAAGCCAACCATTGGACTGAGCACTGGGACCCCAGTGGAGAAATTAGGGGAAGGCATGAAGGAGCTGAAGGAGTCTGCAGCCCTATAGGAAGAATAACATCAACCAATCAACCCCCCAGAGCTCCCAGGGACTAAACCACCAACCAAAGAGTACACATGGAGGGACCTATGACTCCAGCCACATATGTAGCAGAGGATGTCCTAGTTGGACATCAATTGGAGGAGAGGCCCTTGGTCCTGTGAAGGATTGATGCCTCAGTGTAGGGGAATGCCAGGGCGGCAAAGTGGGAGTGGGTGGGTAAGTAAGGGGGGGCACCTTCATAGAAGCAGGGGGAGGAGGTGGTGTAGGAGGTTTGCAGAGGGGAAACCTGGAAAGCAGATATCATTTGAAATGTAAATAAATAAAATATCCAATAAAAAATACATTAATAAAACCAAGAAAAAATAAGCATGGTGGTATCTCAAATCACCGGGTAAGAAAAGGTCTCAGCCTCCACATGGGCTCATGTACTAACCCGCATGTTCTAGTATTTTCTTAATCTGTCTCTCTAGGGTGACTATATTAGCCTAATTACGGTGCTTTCTCACACTAATGTTCCCTTAATTCTTGTCTTCCATGCAGGGCACCTGTATATAGTCACAATCCGTCAACAACTAATGTTATTTGCCAGGCAACCTTTTCTATTTAGCTTCTAAACTATGTAGCATACTTGAACAGCAAGCCAAGTGTTTTCAATCAGGTAATGAGAACAAAATGGTACATCTGTTTGTGGTGGGTTTCTGCAATCTAGGGCCACTTGGGGGGGGGGGGTTGTAAGTGGGTGTTCGGTGGCCTCAGCACACGTAAGCATCATTCACAAGACTGTTTCCCTGTGCAAAGATCCATTTTCTGAGTCATCGTAATTCTTTCAAAGGCACAAAAACTTTTAAAAAGCATTGAGTGCTCGCTCTTATAAGAAGTCAAAATTGAAATGCAAAGCATTTTTAGGGCTTTTGAATACCAATCATCAACTTTTTATAAGATGATTAAAACATATTCCAAAATACTCAAATATTATACCCAGCCTCTGTGTGAGAGATCTCAGGGACAAGAGCACAAGATAGGCCAATGGAAACAGATACATTATGTTTAATTGTGAAAGCTTACTAATACATACCATAAAACCCATTAGTTTGGTACTAACATTATAGTGTAAGTGAACTGTCAAACTTTAAATTTTTTTTATATTTGAAATATCATCATTATAATAATTCCATACAAGTCTCCCCTGTGGAGCAAAATCTTTGAAAAGTTAAACAAAACCCCAGAATAACCTTGCCATATTATAAGAAAGTTAACACACGCCACAGATACCAGTGAGTCTAGCTCAGGACACTAGAATCAGAAACACAACATTGTGTCTCTTGATTTCTGCTTCACCGGTGATCTGGTTCTCTTTCTCACAATTTGTCACACACATGTGTCATTACGTGATACTAAAGAAAATGATGAGAGCTGACAGCATTTCACTTCAAATTTCTGTGTGTAACTAAAGAATTTCCTTAAAACAGGGACACTGGGAAAACAGCCCGTGCACAGCCACGAGGGCCTGAGTTTTATCCCCAGAACGCACATTTAAAACAAAACAAAACAAAACAAAACAAAACAAAACAAAACAAAACAAAACAATGGCACAGACTTGCAATCCCAGGGCAGGGGAGGTAAAACTCTGAAACTCCATCTCGGAGATGGATCTCTGAAGCTCACTGTCCAGCCAGCCTTGCCTACCCAGAAAGCTCCAAGTCAATGAGAGAGCCTACTCCAAAACGCAAGGTTAACAGCATCCTGGGGGATGGCACTATGTCGATTTCTAGCCTCTATTCACACCTACATGAACGAACACACACACACACACACACACACACACACACACACACACACACTGCAGTTAGAAAGTGCTTCCTCATGCATTTTCTCATTTATTCTACAGGAACACCTATGAGGTATTGCTATGATCCTCATTTCCAAAGGAGAACACTAAAAAGATCAATCTACCGACCAACCCCCAGACCCCAGCCGCCCTTCCTCTTTATCAGCAAATACCCAATTGCTTAGTAACACGCCTATAGTTTTCCATCTAAACCCCTTGATAAGAGGTTTCTAGTCTTAAAATCCATAGGCACATTCCACTCAACATTTATTTTAGACTCAAAATACAAAACTTCTCATCCTGAAATCCATGGGTAGGGGTGGCATTCCTTTATCTCCCTGATGGTACATGTGACAGGGACCCTTATCATGTAAGGATAATTGGTCAGAGACCCTTAGAAGGTAATGCATATGATCCAAACAAGTTTAGAACCACTGAACTAAAGCATGTTTAAAGGCATCTCATTTTTTAATAGTGTAAAATATCAGGATTATTTAAGCTTAACACCCAACAAAATAAATATCAACACAGATTGACTAAAATGGAGTGAGATATGAGAATATCTTTCCTTTTAATGAAGGCTGATTTACTTATAGGCCAAAAGACTTACAAACCGTCTTTATAGCAGCTGCCTTGGGGGCAGGCATGATTTCCACCTTGAGATAGGAAGAAATGGACAGAAATAAGCCAACATTCAGCAGGGAGGGGCCTGGGGGAGGGGATGAACTGAAAGGTCCTTCTTTGGGACATCAGAGTTGGCTAGAAATGGTAAGGATCAAAGTGACAGAGACCACCATATCGTGAAACAATGTGTTTCAGGAGACAACCTAAAGTTCCACACGTAACAGAAATATTATGAAAAATAAAACTGAAATTTAAAAAGTAATCATTTATCAACAAAAATAATAACCATAAATTACAGGTGTATGTTATATTCAGGAAGTGATCCATTATTCAAACTTGTACATTAAACTCAGCACATCAGGAAAGATAAACATGCAAACCAAAAGGTCATTATGACCTTCATTCCTAATGGACTGATTGACCACTCTATAACTGAAATGACCTTTGTTTCTCTAACAGCAAAAGTAAGTAAAGACTAATGCAAGGTAGACACTCCCTATAAGATCACAGCAGTCCCTACCCTACATGTCTCCCCCTCTGGAGCTGGGGATCCATGAATACTAGATAAATGTTCTACCACATCCCCAAGCAAGCTTTTAAAATCACCTCAATTCGGTTAATTTCCAAATTATTAACATAAAGATTACATAATAAGCACAGACTCATAGATGTTGAACACAAATACCTGACTCTTACAGCAGATGGTAGTGGGAAATACACTGGATCATGTGTGAGAAAACGGAAATTTTTTATCTCCACTCCTAGATGGACATAGCAGTACACACTTGACCCAATGCCCAGAAGGCTGGGGCAGGAGAATTGCTCTAAACTTGAGGCTAGCCTGTGTTGTGTAGTGAATTCAAAGCCAGGTTGGGAGAGGGGGAGACCACGAGAGAGAAGAAAAGAAAGTCACTATTTCTATTTCTGTATTCTTTTACTATTCCCTTGGTCTCAAAATAATCAGTCATATTAAATGCTGTTTAACAACTGGACACAGGGATCACAGGATGGGAATTTGGTTAGTAATTTTTTATCATGAGTCAGTCTAGAGAGATACAAAATGTCAATACTGGAGAAACCTAGCCCATGGACTGTTTCAGTATAAAAACAAACGAAACGAGCCATTTGTTTAGAGGAAAGTGACAAAGATGCCAAAGTGATGCAAAAGGCATGTTGTCACAGGAAAACAATTGGAGGAACTGGAGCTGTTATGTCAGAGAGGAGCAGACTGGTGGGTAAACAGTCACACTGCAAATGTCTGAGTGTCCACCACACTGACAAGGGACCCGATGTGTCCTGCAGGCCCCTGGGGAGAACCCAGAACAATGGAGGGAAAGGCTAGGGACAGAGTTCAGCTCTGTGAGAGTATTGTGAGGACCAGAGATGCACAGAGCCGTCAGGCTTCGAAGTAACACTACCAGAGACAGGGCATGTTTGTGGCTGTTGTTATTTTTCTGTTTGGTTTATCTGCGCACGCCACAAGACAATGGTGCTAAACCATACCCGGTCCTGAGAGCCCAGAGCCCATGCCATCTGCTGCAGGAGTACGATGAATTGTCTCCCCATGAAGCACTGAGCACATTCCATCCCTATCTGCTCCTCCCGTGCTTTTGGTGTAATGCTTAACTCAGTCATGTTCAGTAGACTAGAGACTTTCAAACTGAAGTCAATGGAACCCTGAGGTTCTAAAGAAAGGATACTGGGAATTTACAAACACACCATTCACGTTTCATCGTGGATATGCATTTTTTTTATTCTTTTTAGAATTAAATCTTAGAGGACTGCTATTTGCTTTAGTGGATTTAATTAACCAAATTTTAAAATCCTGGAGAGGCTCCAAACTGCCAGCCTCTGCCGCATGCAATGAATTTAAACTCAAAGAATAAAACCATAATTGTAAATTCTTTTAGGGTTCATATTTTAAACTTCCCTATACTGCTCTGGGAAAAAAATATTTCTCCTGTAAAATTTCCATGTAATCTCTTTTGGGTCTTTAAGATCCCCCTGACTCTAAGTCCAGACCCTCTGCTCCCTAATGGAAGAAAACATTCTATCAGTGACAAGTCACCAACAGCCTAAGGAAATATTTCCTTATACCCTTTTTATAATCGGCTTAAATGCCTTGGTAGCTAACACACAGCAAAAATAGTTGCCACACTATGAGGTTGCACACTTTGGAGTCATCTTAGACCCACACAGACAAGCAACCACATGCTATAATTATTTAACATCTGAGGACTGTGGGTTTATGCTAAATCAAATGCTGCCAGATGTTCAGGATAGGTCAGCTGACAGCTTTTTACATGCCAAACCTAAACCAAGATACAGGACACAAAGAGCCTTGAGTCTTTGTAAACTGATCTGCCCTGGGCAAAGAATAGTGCTACAACCATCAAAAGTGTTCCTCCGGGGCAGACCACTGTGTGCCACAGAAAGACCCTCCTAGGATGTATAATAGCAAGTTACCGTGCCTTTTGCCCCTCTCGAGAAGAAGCAGCTGAGCCACAACTCCCTCCTCTGCCCTCAGCACACACGCACCAGGCTCTTCCTAAGAGCACGGAAGACCCTATCAGTGCCAAGCAAGATGAAGAATCTGGCTATTCTCAGCCACAGAACTGTGGATTTAGAAATCACAAAGCAAAGCTCATTTGGATCCAGATCTGCCAGGGATGGCAAACCTTCCAGCGACGGCAGTTTGGAAGTCAGTAGACGGAATAAGGGGTGAAGCAGGCTTCTGTATGGGTGTCAACACATCAGGAACTGGGGGCTAAAGGGGGATGCACCCCGCAATGTATCTTCTCCTGATGGTGGCAAGTGAGGGACTTTTCCAAAGCCCTTCTTCCCAACTAGTCACCCATCTTCACAATGCTATGTCTGTCTTTCCATGTGCTAGACTTCAGGCAGGGGAAGAAGCCCTGCTGGAAAGCCCTGCCCCGCCTGGACAGCTTGTCTTATCCTCCACGAAGCTCAGGCTGAGTGTGCCTGGCTGGGCCACTTAGGAGTTGCTTTTGACAGTCTTGTCTTCCGACCCTTCTTTGGTACGATCTCGTTTTTTCCTTTTGGCACTCTTGATCTCCCCGCCCCCTCCTTTCTCCCCCCTTCCCTTCTCTCTCCTCAGGTCAACTGTTTGGGGCTCTAAGCCAGAAAGAAACAGACCTGCTACAGAGATGCCAGACCTTGGCTTCTCCAGAGGTGTCATCTAGCCAAAGTAAATTAAGGTCCACCCCTCGTGTATTCTTCAGCACAAGGTCCAGCACTGTGAGAGTAACAACCGGAGCCACAGACGGAGAGCTAAATGAGAAAGGCCAGAGAGTACAGCTAATCTTGTTAAGAATACCCCTCCCATTTCCTCAGTGATTGCCATGAACTGTACAGACACTGCAGGTAAGCGAATGGCTCAAGAGTCTCTCAAGCAGAGGCACTAAATGTCCTCACCCACCCATTTATATTAAAGGTAAATACGGAGACTATGCCAGGTATTTCAGCTAAGACGAACAACCTGCCTGCCCTCGTCAGACTTTTCTAGTGGGGAGGCACAGTCAATAAATAAATAAATAATTGTGCATCGGAGTAGTCCAGAGCTGAGGAAGGTAGGGATGGGTAAGGAGGGAGAAGCTTCAGATCCTCAGGAAGAGGCTCTAAAACAGTGTTATTTTAACAGAGACCTAGATAAAGCAAGGGACAGAGCCATGTGGATATCCAAGAGCATATGAGGCAGAAGGGCCAGCAAGCACAAAGGCCCTGCAGTAACAAGAGTTGTGATGTGTGGAAAACATGAAGGAAGCTTGCTAGCACACCACAGAGGGCATAGGTGGTAAGGTCACAGACAAGTAGAAGCCATCTGACGGTCTTGAGTCCAATTTGGGTAGAAAATTAACAAGATCTGGCATTGAAAAGATCATTCTGGTAGTTTTGTTGAAAATAAACTGTAATCAGGAGAGTTTAAACCTGGGGAAGTCAGCATGTCCGTCCAGGCAAGATCTGAGTATGCATCACCACAGGCGGGCTCCTGCGACACTCTGAGTTAAGAAGGGCCAAGGCTGCTGTTTGCTAGATCACACTGTGTTTGGTTCTGCTTCTCCGGGATCACAAAGGCTCACACAGCTGCCTCCAGGACAGACAGCAGCACTTTCTAGAAGCCAAGCAGGAGGAGGCAGCAGTGATCTGATGCTAGGGTGGGCTTAGACCATGGGGCTCTTCCTGCTGCTCTTGAAGGGAGATGGATGAGTAGACAAACAAAGAGAGTAACCCCTCCTTCCAGGGGATTACGAGGAATCACTTAAAGCATCCAATGATTAAACGGAAGTCCGGGTCAGCATTTTAACTTAAATATGGAATTAGCTTTGAGTGTCCTCTCACTCTAATCGTGGCTAATGGGATTAACAAGATTCTAATTTCTCTAATGTCAACTACAAACAATCAACAGGTACATACAACCTGAAAATGCTTACAAACCATTCCAGGACAGGTGCCTCTGAAGACACCTACACATTGTCAGAGTCCCTGTTGTACAGACGTTATTAAAGTAAACCCAGGTATAAAGGGTGATTAGACATTGTTTCAATATCAAATATGAAAAATGTTCAACTTCAATGCAAAAACAGTGTATTTGTTACCTGAAGATGCTCAGAGCCATCACTAAGAAGAACAATGGTCAGCATAGGAGCCCTCTGTGCCTATCTTAATCTTAAAGGGCTAAATTCTGTATGCTTCAAATATATAGCATTCTGGAAAAGTCAAAGTTATGGAAATGGGGAAATATTAGTGGCTCCCAGGGTATAGTGAGCAGGGAAATTGTGAATAAGCAGGTCACTGTACTATTTTTGTTTGTAGCTATGCCAAAATTCCCAACTAAAACCAATTTCAGTAAGGAAGGGTTAATCTGGGTTCATAGTCTGAGGGTAGTGTGCATTAGGGTAGGAAAGGCATGGAAGCAGAAACTTGAAACAACTGGTCACATCTTTCACAGGCATGAAGCAGAGGGAGATGTATGCTGGCTCTCTGCTCCCTTTCTCCTTTGTTCTCAACCATGGGATTGCACCACCAACGCGAAAGGCCTTCTCTCTGGAAATGCATTCACAGGTACATGTAGAGGTGTGTCCTTCAGGTGAGACCAAGTCCAGTCAACAGTGAGCGTTAGCTATCACAGTGGTTTGTAGAGCAATGGTGGACAGCTGCCATTGCACTTTATCTCAAGCCCAGAAGGTACACAACACCAGAAGAGGACCCTAATGTGCACCATGGAGCTCAGGTGACTGTTAATGTTGTCCCTTGGGTGTAAAACATGTGCCACTCTGGTGAAAGGTTGATAATGGGAAAAGCCATGTGTGTGGAGGGACAGAACATTTGGAAATCTCTGTACCTTCTGCTCAGTTTTGCTGTAAATCTAAAATGGTTCTAAAAAAAAATAATCTTTGAAACAATAAGAATGTGGTCCAATGACCAAAAGCCAATTTCTGTTGGGTCAGTCACAAGGAGCTCTCAGAGTCAGGCATGGAGGCTGGCATTGGAGAGGCAAGGTGTGTGTGGGTTTACTAAGGAGGGAAAATAATGAGAATGGTGTGAATGGGGAGGAAATAAAGATGAGTAGCGAAGAAGGCAAATCGATTGGAACATCAAAGGGAGCCCAAACACAGGAACAAAGTGAAAAGAGCTATAGTACCATGCTGAACTCAGTGACAGTGGGATCAGCAAGAAGGTGCCCCAGCTGCTGGTTACAGAGACCCCACAAAGCTGTTGGTATCACAGTAAGCTGGCATCTAACAGTCACATCCAAATGATGTTTGGGTAACTGCCCCAAGGTGTGGGCTAGGACCCAGGCTCCTGCCATCTTGTGGCTCCGTAGCCTGAGACTTAGCTCCCAATTTACCATCTTCACTTCAACCAGTCCGAGGAAGAAGAGAATATGGAACACCATGGCTTTTCAGGCCTGTGCACAGCACTTCTCTCTTCCACTCCCTTTCAGTAGCAAGAATTCAGCACCCAGGTAATAAGAATTCAGCACCCAGGTAGTAAGAATTCAGCACCAAGCTGTGGCTGGGAAGTATTTTAAAAATGAGTGTCCAGGAAAAGAACAGAATGGTCTGATTATGGGCTTCTTGTCTACAATAAGCTCTCATCAAATGAGTAAGGCCCACAGGACATCTAAGGCAGAGAAGGCACGGCACTGGGAGCTAATCACATAGCAATCAAAGTTTAATCAAATTTGAAGAATATACTTTAAAACAAAACACACCAAAATAACCTTCAGAAGAAAGTAAAAAAAAAAAAAATGGTGACTCCTGTTGGAAATACTTGCCACCCACAAAGCTTTTAAAAATCACACTCCCCTCTCCCCTCTTCCATCTCTGTCACTCCAAGGGATAGAGCTAATCGTGGCAGGGAGGCTACATCAGCAAGAACAGAAGGTAGTTGGTCATGTTGCATCCACAATCAGAAAACAGAGAGCCAAGAATGCTCCAACTTATGAGATACTGCCACATAGAGTGTGGGTCTTCCCACCTCAATTAACTTAATGTGGAAAATCCCTCATAGACACAGCCAGGGGATTCATTCCCATGGTGATTATAAATCCTGAGATGTTGACAATCAAACTTAGCCAGCACTCTAGCTTGTGCCCTTTGAAATGGGTTGGTATCCATGATTAACGTGAAGTAAAAATAAGTTTGCCAGAGGCCTACAGCTTTATAACTTACCTATCAGAAAGTAAGACAGATCTCATTCCGTAAACACCCTATTCCTTCTAAACCAACTGTTTAAACAGCAACTTACTGAACGTGTGGTGGTCTTAACTACGGGTTTCTTCCGACTGTTCCAGAGGTTCCCAATTGTTTCCTTAAATGGAAAGAATCTCAAGATACCATGCAAGACTCCTTCCCCTCAAAAACATTCTTCCTCAGGTAAGCTGACACACATCTTCAGATCATGTGACTTGGATCGGAATCATCTCTTGGAAGAGGCCCTCAAATTTGTTTTTACCAGTTTTTCACTCCTTCGAGACTGTAATTCCCAACCTTCTGCCCACATAAGGAAAGCACACATAAGTCCTTTGAGTCCATGTAAACAAATTTCCAATAATGACAGAAATTAAAGCATTCCTGTTGAAACCCAATATGCTAAATTTTGTTGAGCACGTAGTCGCTAAAAATGGAGTCTTCTTGTCAGGCTTTAAACATTTCCGGATAAAAGACTTAGGCGGGTTTTTGTTTGTTTGTTTGGTTGGTTGTTGTTGTTGTTTTTAACCAAAACCAGAGAAAGAGAAAAAAAAAATCAATGCACACCATATGATCATTATAAAAAGCACCAGTTTAGGCAGCTGAGATGCCTGTTTTCCATGGTTTGATTAAAGACCCAATGCAACCTTGAAAAAAAAAAGAAACGGAAAAGTCCAAACAAGTGACGAGTTTAGGAAATCTCAGGAAATAAATTTTTCTTTCTGAATCTGAACTGTTAAGTCTTAAACAAAGCAACTTTTAAGCGGGTTGCTCCTGTGTTGGGCTGTGGTGACCCGTGTGAGCTGTATTTTGCATCCTTTATTGACTGCCGTCCGTGGATTACTCCCCCCCCTTCATTGTGTCCCAAAGGCTGCTACAGAGGAAGAGCTACAGTGGAAGCTGGCAAGACGCAGGCCCCCACCTCCTTCCCTCCTCCCCAGCCAACTGCCAGCCTGCGCAGCCCTTCCCCGGGCTTCCTGAGCGTCCTCCTGACAGGGTTACAGGCGGTTTACATCGGTGCTCTGTGAGAAGAAGACACTGGTGACAGGCCTGCCTGAGACAGATTGGTCTACGACAGAAAACTGAATATAAGGCTCAGTTGAGATTCCGTTACATTTTACTATTAATCCCTACAAACAGAAGATGGAAAGATGGCTCGGTGGTTAAGAGCACCAGTTACTCCTGCAGAGGACCTAAGTTCCATTCACAGCACCCACATGTTGGCTCACAACCGTCTGTAACTCTGGTCCCAGGGGATCTAACACCTATTCTTTCTTCTGTGGGCACCAGGCATACACAAGGTACACAGACATATATGCAAGCAAATACACACATAAAATAAATATTTTCAAAATCTTAAGCATAAAACCCTGTGAACAGAACTGTAACCTATAAATATAAAATTAACTATAAGCTATCAATAATAGGGATGTTAGTGCTTTGTATTGTCCCTGAACCTCAGCAAACTAATCTAGAGCCAAGGTTAAGCTATCTATTCATTAGATAACATCAGGCACCTACACACACAATCCATATAGCACTTCATGTATTTTCTTTCTTTCTTTCTTTCTTTCTTTCTTTCTTTCTTTCTTTCTTTCTTTCTTTCTCTCTTTCCTTTTTTTTTGTTTTTTTTTGTTTTTTTTTGTTTTTTTTGTTTTTTGAGACAGGGTTTCTCTGTATAGCCCTGGCTGTCCTGGAACTCACTTTGTAGACCAGGCTGGCCTCGAACTCAGAAATCCACCTGCCTCTGCCTCCCGAGTGCTGGGATTAAAGGCGTGCGCCACCACGCCTGGCTACGTATTTTCTATTACTCCTACTTTTACAATGAGGAAAGCGAGACTTGAAGCAAATTAGGTCACAGCTGGGATTCAAATTCAGGCCTATCTCCGTTCATTACTTACTCCTATTTCAAGATTAAAACTATTGCTAGTGTGTAGATAGCTCCTGGGTATTTAAAGTCATCACCACCATCACCAGAAACAAGTTTTTTGAAGAACATGGAGTTCTAGTCTCTTGAGGTGACAAAAAAATAGTCCAAATAATTTGGGGGGGAATTGTCTACTTGACTATAATTTAGACATCTTATCAGGGAAAGAAACTACCCGCCTCTCTAACATCAAAAAAAACAAAAACAAAAAACAAACAAACAAAAAAAAAACACCAGCCCCCTCCTCAGAACATGATCAGCCCCTAAATAAATAATAAACTTAACACATCTCACACACTGAAATAAGCAATGATACCATAAGGAAGAACAAAGGAATAGAGGCTCGTTTAGAAATAGGAAATCCCGAGATTCCTATGGGATGATAATTTCTGTCTTTATTTAGCATTTACCCAAAAGTAACAGGGAGCCCGAACAGGTGAGCATTTCAGCCTGAGGGCTTCTTGTGGAGGCAAGTGTACTCCTAAAGCTACAGACTTCCTTCTGTCCAGGGAACATGGTCTTGAAGACAAAGTCAGCACGGACCACAGACATGAACAGGGCACTCCAGATCACCATTCCCCAGCCGGCCACACTCCATCAGCCTTCAGCTTGATCACACCGTCCTTCGAGGTTGATGTCTATGTTAATCTCTGTTTGATAAATGTGGATGCCAAGATAGGCTAAGACATCACTTAGTCTGCCCAAGGCACTACTGCATGTTAGGAGGCTGAGCCAGGCTGAGAACTCTCTTGACATCTTGTGCCCAGATCTTTAGAGAGATTGAGCTTTGCAGGCTGGTGATCTCACACACTCTTAAAATCCCTGGAAGTCAACAGAGCCTCTCACTATCACTGGGAGACCTCCCTCTGCATAGAGTGACAGACATGGGGCTCACCACAGATGTCTGCTATTACCTGATTTTTTTTCTTTTTTTTTTTTTTTTTTTTTTTTTTTTTATTTTTATTTTTTTTTGCTATCCTTTATTCTCCATAACCTTAACTGCACTGTGAGTNACTATCACTGGGAGACCTCCCTCTGCATAGAGTGACAGACATGGGGCTCACCACAGATGTCCACTATTACCTGATTTTTTTTTTTTGTTTGTTTGGTTGGTTTTTTTTTTTTTTTTTTTTTTTTTTTTGCTTACCTTTATTCTCCATAACCTTAACTGCACTGTGAGTTATAAAAAAACCTTCACATATCAATGCTCACGTGTCTGTCTTGGGGAACAACTCCACACACCTGTGGTCAACTCTGCAGCATCATCACAGTTGTGAACACCAAGGGGTGGCAGAAAGCACAGGAGTGAGAGACATGCTTAAGTCTGGGCCACCCAGCTGCACCATCATCAGGTGACCTTGCCAGGATTCCCCAGGCGACCCTTCTTTTCAGCCTGACCACTGCTGCGCTTAGCACAGGCTGCCATGGGTCTCGGTGGCAGAAGGCATTCCTTAGCATCGTGTCCATTAGTCTCTCAACCTGACTTCATTGTAGGTAGTAAATTCAAAGAGGCCTTTATTATATTATTTTCTATACTATTTCCAATAATTCTGATATTATATCTTTTTAAGTGCTTTATTGGCCTCATAAAGTCCAGGCTAGTCTAAAATTCACTACATAGCTGAAGCTGCCCTATACTCTGATCCTGTCTCCACCTCCCAAGTGGTAGGATTACAGGAATGTGTCACCCATGTGTATAGGGAAATGCAGGCTGATCTCCAATTGAGCTGAGGTCTGAACCCCGAAAATGGTGATAATTCACCTAAATGACATGGTAGGCGTTCCCTCGTGGTCCTGGAACTCTGGCTCCTGCCTAAGTTATTGTCCCCCCACAGCCCCCACAAGAGAAGCATGGCTAGAAGTCACATAGGCAATGGCCCAAGCTTCTGACCTTCAGGCTAAACTCCTCCCCAGTTACCTAGCAACAGTAAAGACCATAAAAGGGGCTGTTAGGCCCCCACCTCGCTCTCTTACATCTTACTTGTCTCTCTCTTACTCCTCACTCTCACCCCCTCTCTTCTCTCTCTCTCTCTCTCTCTCTCTCTCTCTCTCCCTTCTCTCTTTCTCCCTGCCTTTCTATAATAAAGCTCTAAAACCATAGAGAGTCTCTGCTCAAGATCTGCTGCACTCACTCTCATCGGTGTTGGGAACCTCTTCCCTCATCCCTCTCTCCCATAACCCGTGGGGCTTTAGCAAAGTAGCTCCGGGACTCCCAGGTAGGGCTGCCCCTTGCTACTCCCCCAAGAGTGGGTCAGAGGCTTAGATGCCCACCTGGGGATGAGTGGAAGGTAGATAGCAGCCCTCTCATGCCTGACAGACCAGAGAATAGGGAAAACTCTGGTTGGGTGTGCGTTTCCCTTCCCCTCTTCCCCAGGGCCCCCTTTTTGGTTCCCCACACATGTGGGTTTATTCCATGCTGAAGATTATACCCAGAGCCTTAAGAAAGGGAGGCTCTCCACCATCTGAGCAGCATCCACGGTCCCTTAAAATGTTGTTAACAAGTTAATCTTTAATAATAGGTTTAAGCTCAGCACTACCAAGGCAGAGGCAGGAGGGTTACTGCAGGCCAGCTAAGGCTATATAGTGAGACTCGGTCTCCAAAAAAAAAGGAAGAAAGGAAGGAAGGAAGGAAGGAAGGAAGGAAGGAAGGAAGGAAGGAAGAAAGGAAGAAAGAAAGGAAGAAAGAAAGAAAGAAAGAAAGAAAGAAAGAAAGAAAGAAAGAAAAGAAAAGAAAGAAAGGGAAAGGGGAGGGGAGGGAGAAGAGGAGAGATGAGAAGAGATGAGAAGAGAAGAGAAGAGAAGAGAAGAGAAGAGAAGAGAAGAGAAGAGAAAAAAGAGAAAGATACCTATCTAGCTCTCATGTGACTTGAAAGAAAAACCAAATTTCAAGTTTGCAAAGTGAAAGAGTCTATCAGAAATCTGTCTAGGCACTGCAGAAAAAATAAAAAATAAAAAACTACCAATTGTGACACTGATTTAATCATCTACTAGCCTATTTCCTTATTATACTTCGATAAAACAAAGAGGTAATTATCTCAGGAATGAGAAACCTTTCAAGTAACAAGTGGCGCTCTGTGCTGTTCTCAGTGCTGCCTCAGAGTCGGCAAAGAGGTGCTTACTAAACTCGCCAGTGACAGAGAACAAGGTTAGGAGGGTTGGTTCTGATGAACGAAGGCTCGAAGAGAATTCCAAGAGGGTTAATGCTATGATGAGCTTCACTGACTATCAGTGAGACTTCTGTGCTGGGGTCAAGACCCCCCCTCCCCTCCCCTTCCTTCTCCCTCCCCTCCCCTCCCCTTCCCTCTCCTCCCTTCCCCTCCCCTTTCCCCTCCCCCTGGCAGCACAGCGGGGAATGGAAGAGGCCCAGCTAACCACTGCTACAGCAGAAAGGCCTTGGAGATACTGGATGCAGGGAGCCCAGGCTGGGTCATCAAGCATGATGCAGTGTCCAGACTGAGCTGTGTCTCTTCAAGATAGCCTGTGGTCAGGGAAGGTGGGTGGTGGCCTTCCCTCCTTCTGCACTTCTTGAGCAAAGGCAATGCAGTGTTCTCTTCCGTTAGGGGCACCACATGCTAACAATGTTAGGGGCTCAATTAGGGGACACCATTCTAACGTTAGGAGAGTATAGAGGGTAACAACCCTTAAGGCAGACTTTGAGGCTGGGGGAGGCTGGGGTTCCGGCTGTCACAGAGGCACTTGCAGGAGGATAGGAAAGCGCTTTGCAAACTTGAGAGGACGTGTCCAGGACAGAGCCGAGTTACCATAACCATATCTTGGGCGTCAGAACTGAAGCAAAAGGAGAGAATTACTGGGGGAGGAGTTGAATCTATTAAAATTATTAACATTTGTTTTAGTTTGCTTTCTGCTGCTATAACAAACACCATAACCAAAAGCCCACCCCCCCCCCAGGGTGGGGGAGGAAAGGGTTTATTTGATTTACACTACCGACCTACAATCCATCACTGAGGCTTGGAGACAAGCCAGGAGCCCAAGCGGGGACCATGGAGGGATGCTGCTTACAGTTCCACTCTCTGGCTCACGTTAACTAGTTTTCTAACACAGCACAGGCCCACCTTGACGACAGTGGAACCCATATCAACTGTCCATCAAGACGGACTCTCCGAGACCTGCGTAACTGGACTTTCGGCTACTTTGTGAGTTCCTCCTTCTACCGCCTTTGCCCACTCCAATCCCTTCCAACTCCCCACCACTGGGTAGGCGAGAAGGAAGGCTAGAGAGGAAAGGGGGGGCTTTGATATTGTTAGACTATTTCCTGCTGATTGGGAGCACTGAGTTCCTTGGGGGCAATTTTGATCTTTATTGTCAGGATACCTCCAACCAGCAAACAGCAAGAGTAACATCAGCAATTGTAGCAGCAGGGGACAGTAGCAGCAGTGGGGTGGGGGTGGGGGTGGGGATGGGGGTGGGGGTGGGGGTTTGTGGCGACAGCTGCAGCAGCAAGGGCAGAAGTGGCCCCTGCATCTCTCTTGCAGCTCTTGCATTTATATACCCTCTCAAGAGTCCCCAGAATTCCCAAAGCCATACATTTGCAAAAGCTATCTTCTTCAGCTGACAAAATCATGCCCATCGAGAGCACGAGACAAATCATAGTCAGCTGCTGTGAACTGTATGAAACAACCCCGTATCCCACACCCGGGACTAAAACAAAAGCATATCCACAGAACATTTCCATGTGTTTAAAGAAACCAAAATTCCCACCACCGACACGGGTGCGGGTCAGTCTGACTGAGGCAAGTTTTCAATGGAAGCTCCCCCTTCCTAGGTGTCTCTAGGTCATGTCAACTAGACAATAAAAGCTAAAACGCTGACAATTAAAACTTACTCTGTAATAACTACAGCTGGCCAAGCATGGACTCTTCCTCCAGAGTTAGCCAGACTTAAAGGAGCTTAGATAACATCTTTTCCTCTTGTCAGAGGGAGTTCCTGCCCACGAGAGTCCAGGATGAAGGAGCCGTCCCATGCTGAACAAGAACGCCTTTCTGTTGGGGACCCATGAAAGTTCACAGTGAACGTGGTCACAATAGATCTTTTCACAGCTTCTCTCAATTCTAATCAAGGAGACAAATTACCCATACAGACCACTCTAATTTTTTTTTCTTTATGTGTTTCCAAAAAGAGATTTTCCTATCTTCATAGACCTGGCTTTGGGGGCTTTCGCAGACCTGGCTTTTCTTCCCACGGTCTGACTCAATTTCTCCTTCCCAGTTATACCAATCTACATGGTTACTCCTTTGTTATTGTGATGAACACCAAGACCAAAAACAACTTATGCGAGAAAGAATTTACATTGGCTTACTTATTTATATCTCTATTATACTGAGGAAGTGTGCCTCGAGCATCAGGAGTGGCCACAGGAACAGGAAACTGAAAGTGCAAATCGTCAAATGACCCAGTGATGTGCTTCCTTCAACGTGGCCACACCACCTAAATCTCCCAACACTAACCAACTGGAAAGCAAGTATTCAGATGCCCAAGGCTATGAGAGAGATTTCTCATTCAAATCACCACAATGAACATAGGACCCAGGGTTCAATTCCCAGCACCCACATGGTGGCTCATAACCATCTGTGATGCAGTCCTGAAGGATCTGACACCCTCTTTTGGCACCCAGCACACATAATATACAGACATGTAGGTAAAGCATCCATACACATAAAACAACCAAGTAATTTTAAAATGTTTAAAAAATAATTAAACTCACACCATACTCTAATGACCTGGGTTGTTGTGTTGTTTTGTTAGATTTAAAAAGACAATTATTTTTTTATTTTATTTTATTTTTATTTTTTAGAACTTAAAAACCAGGAGCCTCCCAAATCTCTGATTACCAAATGTCCTTCAGAATACTTAGCACCACTGGGGGCCTCTGCATACTTTCACTCTGAATGCAAACACTGACTCCTTGTACAAGAGTTCTGCCTTCATTTTCAGACCCAGATGTCTGTCTCCTTGCAGAAAGAACAAGGCAGGTACTTAATGTGCTTAGATTAAACCACTCAAAATGGAGAGCAAACAACCACGGGCTGCAGGCATACAGAACAGCCTTACAAGGCTGGTGACATTACTTGGTTCTTTAACGCCTAGATTACTTAAGGAGGCACAGCTTCAATAAAACAGGTCCTTTTCTCATTTCTGTAGAAACTGGGGAAAGGTGCCGATATGCAGCTGCTTTGAGATATGTTTAGCATAGAATTCTTGCTCGATCTATTCCTGGTGACCTCCACTGAGCTTGGCAAATTGATCATGTACCAAGCTGCTACACACCCACACCAAACTAATCTGCCAGTGAGGTGAGTGAGCAGATCGATTTCCATTAGGCCCCCTCATTTCTCAGTGTGTTGGAAGGCATATTCCAGACTCTCTTTTTTTTTTTTTTCAAGATTTATTTATCGTTATATGTAAGTACACTGTAGCTGTCTTCTGACACACCAGAAGAGGGCATCAGATCTCATTATGGGTGGTTGTGAGCCACCATGTGGTTGCTGGGTTTTGAACTCAGGATCTTCAGAAGAGCAGTCAGTGCTCTTAACCGCTGAGCCATCTCTCCAGCCTTCCCCACCCCTCCAGACTCTCTTTAAATGCTTAAAAAAAAAAAAAAAAAGTGGAAATTGGGAGCTGGAAAGATGCCTCAACTGTGGAGATCACTGGCTCCTCTTCCAGAAAACCAAAGGTTCAATTCCTAGCACCCACATAGAAGTTATAAAAACCAAAAGGAACTTCCAGGTATTAGTGGAATCGTGTGTGTGTGTGTGTGTGTGTGTGTGTGTGTGTGTGTGTGTGTGTGTCTGTGTGTCTCTTTGTGTCTGTGTGTCTCTTTGTGTCTGTGTGATGTGATGTGCTTTCTCTAGGGAAAATTTGATTTGAAGTTTCTCTGGACATTCTAGACTCTGTATTTCCTGTCTACCAGATATAACTAGCCATATAGACTCATATAGACTATAATGCAGTTATAGGGGATCTGACACCCTCTTCTAGTCTTGGCAAAGATATCAGGTACATACATGATATACAAACATATGGTCAGAATACCCACACATATAAAATGATTAAATAATTTGAAAATAAAAAGAAAACCACATCAAGTTTTCATCAACTGGGTTGTAGATTAATTTAGATTTAAAAAATTATATGTACATGGGTAGGTGAAAAGACTTATGGAAGTAAATGTAGGTGCCCATGAAGGTCAGAAAAGAGCATCTAATCCCATACCCCCATACCCTGGACCCTGATGTGATGGGATATGAACTCAGGTCCTGATGGAAGAGCAGTATGCTGTCTTAACCACTGAACATTCTCAGACCCTATAATCAACTATTTTAAAAGAAAACAAAAACTGTAACTGTTGTAACTTGGTTGTAGATAATTTGTATCCATCGATCAGATAGCAAACTAGTGTTTATATAAGTTCAAAACTAAGTGAGTCTATATGGCTAGCCATACCTGGTAGACTAGAAGTCCAGAGGCTAGAATGTCCAAAGAAACTTCAGATTTTCCCTAGAGGAAGCACATCACATTGCATAGACACACACACACACATACACACACACACACACACACACACACACACAATGATTCTGCTGATATGACGCCTGGAATGTTCCTTTAGGTTTTTACAACTATCAAGAAGAAAACAGATCAACAGTTGTGGGTGAGGTTAGGAAAAGAGTGGCCCTGACTCTTGGAGATGATAGATACACTGTACACCTGATGCTAGTGCTGACCATGGGGCAGCAAGTGTTTTAAACTGTATTGTGTCTAAGTTGTGCCCTAATGAATTTGCCTTTTACAAATAATCACCCTTTAAAACTAAAGGTGTATTCCCGTCTAGATTATATAGGTTCTATGGAATTCTCTTCCAAAATGTTCCTTTAGGGGGGAGTCTGGATATTATTTTTTAAAGCTTATGTGAATATTACATAGTAGACACAGGACTGTGAAAGAATGAGACACAGATATGAGGATGTTGTTGGTTTTGTTGTGCTGTTTGGTTTTTTTGAGACAATGTTTCTCTGTGTAACCCTGGCTGCCCTGGAACTCTGTAGACCAGGCTGGCCTCAAAACCACATAGATCCATCCACCTGGCTCTGCTTCCCAAGTGGTGAGATTAAAGGTGTGCACCACCACACCCAGAAGATATAAGGATTTTTTCATAGAGATGTGTACATTACAAACGGCTGTGCTGGACCTCTGTAAGCCGTTGATGGCCATGAGGGATCTCATGGAGTTAGAGAGGAGGCTCTGAAGCTGAGGAACGATGGCTGAAGATGTTGGATGTCAGCTCTCAAGCCAGAGCTCCAGCCGCACTAACTGCCAGTTCCTCTCTCCTCTGCCCAAGTGTTTCTGTATCGATATACACATGACCAAGTGGTCACCAAGCTGCTTTGGTCGGTCTCATTTCAGACTTACATTGCTTACCACTCCTTCTTGGTATTATAAAGTGTCTGTCACACACTGGGGATGAAAACAGCTTCTCTCCTAAATCAGTGGTTCTCAACCTTCCTAAAGTTCTGACATATAATACAGTTCCTCGTGCTGTGTTCAACCCCAACCTTAAAATTATTTTCATTGCTACGTCATAACTGTAATTTTGCTACTGTTCTGAATCATAATGAAAAAAAAATGTTTTCTGATTGGTCTTAAGTGATCCCTGTGAAAGGGTCATTTGATTCCCCAAGGGGTCAAGACCCACAGGTCCTAGCTGGATCTGGGAACAAGGAACTTTTTTCATTGACCTAAATTGTGTGTGTGTGTGTGTGTGTGTGTGTGTGTGTGTGTGTGTGTTTGTGATTCTGTTTCTTCTTTTTTTCATTTGAAAGCATATACAAGGGAGCCATAATTGAATCCTTGCCAATTACAAAGTCATACTGAGATCACAAATGTGCAAACTAGTTTGTATAAAGCAAGAAAATGTTTTTCTAAAGAAACTTTTTTTTCTCCCAATGGAAAGTTTGGAACTTGTTTTCTATGGAGAGCATGAAAGAGTAGCCTAGACAGGTGCAGGAAAGATGACTGGGCAGCAACTGCATAATCCCCTCAGTCTGTACAACACATCCTGAAAGGATTGTCCAGCTTTCTTAGATCGGCATGTGGACTACAGACACCATACAATAGAAAAAAGGCTGCCTAGCAAGCTAATACTCTTGAAAGAGAACACTCCAGCCAATTAAGATATTAAGTTATTTCTAAGGCCTTAATAAGACTATTTACATTCCAGCTGGTCAGAGTGCCATGCACCCACAATCTCAGCATTGGGAGGTAGAAGCAGGTAGATCAGAGCTGAAGGAGTTGAAGGAGAGCCTTGGCTAAAAGCAAAGGTCAGATGGTGCTATTTGAAACCTGGCCTCAAAAACCAAGTCACACTAAAGAAAATTAGATGGGGGTGAGGGGGAATAGAGGGAGGGAGGGAAACATGTTAAAAAGTGGAAAGTCAGGTATACTATTCTAATTTACGTATAAACTGGGTTACCTGGAGCTGGGGGAGAAATGGCTGAGTTGGTAGAGCGCTAGGTGATGACTTGAGCTCAGATACAAACAAAAACCTGGCGTCACTGTGCCTGTGGTCCCAGCACTGGGGAGGTATGGATAAGCAAGTCCATAGCTTGCTGGCCAGCTGGACTAGCTAAACTGGTGGTCTCTGGATTCCGGGAGAAAATCTGCCTCAGAAAATAAGGTGGAGTATGACCGGTGAAGACATCCATCAACTTCTAGCTCCGTGTGCATGTATTGTGTGTTTGCACACACACACACACACACACACACACACTATTAAAAAATACAAAATAGAATTTAAACAAAAACAACCAGATCACTAAAGAATGACTACCTTAAAACTTATCCTTATCTGCTAATATTTATAAATAAAGATATCCACTGCCACACATATGCATGGTGTACATCTTATACATCTTCATTCCCTCTGAAATTCTGAATAAAGATCTATCAAAAACTAGACATCTATCTGTTTGCTTCTAGACAGAGTTTTCCAGAGATCAAACTAATAATTTCCATGAGAAGCGCTTGTAAGTTTATATAAGTAGTCAAATGTCCAACAATACATAGGAGTAAGAAAGTTTACAACCATTTCTTCATGTGCTACTCAAAGCAAAGAAAGTCTCCCTAAAAGATAGAGCATAGAAAAACAGTCTATGTATGTGTGTGTGCATGTGTGTATGCATGTGTGTATGTATGCATGTATGTATGTGTACATGTGCATGTGTGCATGTGTGTATGTATATGCAATGTGTATGTGTGTATATGCAAATATGTATTTATATGTGTATATGTGTGCATGTATGTGTATATGTGCATGCGTGTGCATGTTATATGCATATGTGTGTATGTACATATGTATGTATGTATGTATGTATGTATGTATGTATGTATATATGTGTATATGCCGGCATGTGCATGCACATGTGTGTTTAGATGTGTAGTATATGTATATGAATATGAAGTACACAGGTGGCTTGATTCTGCACTCTCCCACAGAGGTCCCCCTCCCCCAAGGTTCTCTCCCACAAGCACAGTGGGGCTTGCTTCCAAGGCTTGCCTCTGCATTTTCCTCAGAAGCTCTGTTTTCCCCAATCCCTGCTTCCCGCCTCCTTGCAGCAAACTCAGGGGATTTTTCCCTTCCCTGGCTCCTCCAGGAGGACTCAAGGAGCCACGGGTGCCAGCCTGAGTAAGACAAATGACAAAAACTCCCCAACTTCAGTGGTGACTAGCACTCTCCCAGATAACCAGGTGCAGCTGGTGTCTGTCCTTGGACATAGGGTCCACTTGAATCATAGGGAAAAGTAATCAGAGGTCACAGGCAGTTATGGCCGGCCATAAAACGAGTTCCTGATCGCCCCACAAAAGACAATCTTCAGGTCAGAAGAATCCCTCAGCCTAGACTCCGCCCTACCAAATGACATCGTGTCTGAGTTATGACTTCCCTCGCCCGCCTTCCTTCCTCTTCACCCTAAGCATTCAAGGAATTTCTAACTATGCTGTATCTAAGTGCCAAGACACCTGAGCTCTCGTGGTTGCACTCCTGATCTAGGCTGTGGGAAGGTTTGCAATCCTGGCCAAGACTTTTCTGCAATAATAAAGGAGTCTTATGCAAAATTGCAGTGGACTCTGCAGTTCCTGAGCTCTCCTGGGTTTCCTGCTGAATCAGGGCATAACATATGTATGTGTGGTATGTGTGTGTATGTATGTGTGTGCATGTATGTGTGCACATGTGTGTGTATGTATGTGTGTACATGCATGTGTGCATGCATGTGCGCACGTGTGTATGAGTGTGCATGCATGTGCGCACGTGTGTGTGTGTGGTGTGTGTGTATGTATGCATGTGCGTGTGTGTGTGTGTGTGTGTGTGTGTGTGTGTGTGTGTGAAGAAAGAGGCAAGTGTTCATGTAGAGATTCATTTGGGCTACAAATCAAGGGAGCTAGGAATGCTTCCCTCCAGTCTACTCATACACCATCCTTTCTTTTGTCCCATGTTCCCTAGTCCCAAGCTATCACACAAGCAGCTCTTAACTTTACACATGCCTTTCATACTCTCTGGGCTTTAATGCAGTGCAAGACCAGAGGCAGCCACTTAGCAAATATGAAGCCAGCCTCGGCTAAATGACACATGCCATCTGTGAGCCTTAAAGAGGAAAAAAAAAGTCATACTTAACATTCTGAATAAGTCAAAATTATATAAAAGGTTACATACAAATACAGGCACCGTGGCAGGTTGTGGAAATGCAAGAATACCCTTTATCTTTCTTCGCCTCACCTTCCCTTCTAGAGGGTTTTTGTTCTGTAGTCACAATGCATCATTTCTGCAGTCTCCCAAGCAGCGAGTCTACCATAGAAACAAGCTTTGATGCTCCTGAGCCCACATGGATCGGTTGCATGCATGAGCTACTGATGAATTATTTGTCAGTTAGTAATGAATAGGCACAAAAGACACTATTTGACAGTCTCCCAAATATAATTACGTGGTATTGGGCTGTGTGCATTGAACTGCAGAGGAGTTACATGTTAAGACAAGTTCAGCCCCAGTTCATGGACCACAGGGACCACAGCCAAGCATTTCCATCGCAAGGGCATCTCTGACAGAAAGATAGAGACTGAGAGAATCACAATTCCTAAACATCTCTCAAGCACAGTTTGACAACTATCAGCTGTATAGACAAAGGATTAAATAAGTAAATAAAAACCCTACTAATCAAAATAATCATAGTAATGAATTCTTTCAGTGGGGGAATTTTGACGTGGTTATTGCTTAGGAACCCCTGCCAACTAGGGTTACCTATACAAGACTGATCCAGTCAAAAAATCCAGAAACAAATGGAGGAGGCACCCTTTCGGCCCTATCTCTTAATCAGGAGTTGTTGGTAGCTGGCTGGTAGTAGAGGATCCTAATCGTTCATTCATTTGTTTGTTTGATTGATTGATTGATTGATTGTGGCCACTAAAAGATTTCCCAAGTTCCAAAGGATGGTCCCACACTCATACATATACAGGCAGAACTAATTTGATTTAATGGTCAATACAGATACCTACCACCACCAGGCACCAACCAAGGACGTTAAGTCAGGAGAGGGCCATGTTACAGGGAATTTGGGTAGACTGGGAGAGGAGAAACTGGAGGCAAATACATAGTTATGTTTCATGATATACGTGTACAGAATTCTCAAGAATAAGCAAAAATTAACATTTTTTAAAAAGAAGCTAGCTTGACAAGATAAATTCAGACTCAGTTTAGGCAAAAGCCTCAACAGCCTACAAAGAAAGAGAAACCCTGGGAAGAGACGAGCCCTAAAGTCTGGGAAGAGACGAGCCCTAAAGCCTGGGAAGAGACGAGCCCTAAAGCCTATGACCAACAGGGCAACCCCAGGTGCTGTGGGGCCCAGGTTCTCCCTCCTTGCAAGCTCAATGAGATCTGTGGACTGCATCTTCTTGCATAACTAGGGTTTCCCCAGCCCTCAGGAGTGTCAATATATAAAAGGTGACTCAGGAAAACATAGATGTAAGGAGGCTAACCTGTGTCCACAGGGGCCTGGCCTGTAAGCTCATATCGTGGAGCCCCCATGGACACCAGAGCAGAGACACCATAGAAGTCAGCCCTGGGTTTCCCTGATCCCTCAAGTCCAACCTGAAAAAGGGGGGGGGGAAGAAATGCAGACTTAGCAGTCTCCTGCTTTCCAGATCCCCAGAACACAGCAGAGAGAACTACAGCATGAAGTCTCACATTTCAATTTAAAAGGGAATGACGGATGGGACAAACCCGAGCCTCTCCCAGGAGAAAGAAATCTGTGCATAGGCCCATTGCAGAGGAAGCTGTCACTCTTGCAGACACTGGCTAACTCCCTTGAAGGCTCTTCAGAGCTATGGCATCAGTAAAGTGACAACAGACAGAGCCTCTGGTGCTGTGGTAGCTAAGCAATTTATGTTTTGTTTGCTGATAACTTTGAGAGACATACTTATACAGACACATTTGCCTTCTGTGAGAAGCAGTCAGGGAGTGCAGAGAAGTCTAAACATTGGGAATATGACCCTGAAACTCTTGTCTAACTGCCATGAACTCTCCTCTCGTATCTCTCCAAGTCTCAAAAGGAGCCACTGCTGTGCAGTTCCACCCATGCCCTTAATCTCTGTCAGGTGAAGCCAGTGGTTCTTAACCTTCCTAACGTTGCCACGGTTTAATACTGTTCCTTGTGTGCTGGTCTGTGTACTGAGGGTATCTGCAGAGATCTCTGGCCCAGCCAGGTGGGTGGGTTCAAATGAAGGGAAAGGGCATGAGCAGGGAGGGGAAGTGCTACTGACTCCTCCTCCTCCTCCTCCTCCTCCGCTGCCGCCGCCGCCTCCACCGCTGCTGCTGCTGCTGCTGCTGCTGCTGCTGCTGATGATGATGATGATGATGATGATGATGATGATGGCTGCCGCTGCTCTGCCACTATTGGCTCTGAGACTGCACTGGCTGTGCTGAGCTTAGATTGCAGGGGGTTGGGGGGAAGCTTCAGGATGGCAGTTCTCTTCCCAGGCAGCGTTGCAGCTCTTGTGACAGATGCTCTCAGATGATGGAATATTTCTCACGCCTTTATTCCTTCTGGATAGGATCTTATACACAGTCTGGGGGTGGATCGGGTCTGACAGTAGGTGCTTCCTATTGGCTTGGTCTGAGATGTTAGGGGTGCCTCATCTACATGTGGAGGGGCTTGGGGGCACTGGCCTCACATGACTGATGGCCACAATTCTCTTGGGGGTCAGAGAACTGTGGCTATGTGACAGGGACCTGGTGCCAGAAGCAGACGAAGCTCCTACCGTTCCTTCAGGGCCCCCGGGGCTTCAAGCCTTTGTTCAACCTTACCTTCAACCTTCCTCTCATGATCTACCACTCCACACTTGTGCTGTTTCCCAACCATAAAGTTATTTTTATTGCTTCTTTATAACTGAAATTTTACTACTGTTATGAATCGAAATGTAAATATCTGTGTTCTCCTGTGGCTATTTGGGGTTGTGACCCACAGGTTGAGAACTACCGGGTTAGACCCTCAAGCCTCTATTCGACTTCCCCCTCTTCCACATATTACACAGAGGGAGGCAGAATAGCCTACAGGGGAGAGCAGACGCTTTCCCCAGCCAGTCATGATCCTGGTATGGAGTGGATGGTGTAACAAGTCCATCAGAAATAATCATGGTAGTGCATCCACAAATGGCAGGTCCCGCTGAAGGAACAGCTGTCCCTGAAAACTAAAGAGCTATCGAAGATGACCACCAACCATAGGCAAATGAAAGGCCTGATAGATATGTGCAGGGACCCAGAGAAATGTCCATAGAAACTGAGAAGTATGAGCAAGGTCAGACAATAGTCACAATTCTACATGGCTGAAAGAAAATGACCTTTACAACCCAACAACAGCAAGGATGGGGGAACCCACTGAGGGGTAACATAGAAACAGAGATTCCCATGTTCATGCCCTCCTTCCCCATACACTCAACATCATCCAGGAAAGGAGTCCAGAAGGAGAGCAAATATAGTAGCTTTATAAATAAAAGTGTTTTATTAACTGAATGATTATATAAAGCCTGAAGGAACTGTTTCCTGTACCTGCTTCAGACCACCAAAATCAGAGTTGGCTCCTTTTGTTATCACTGGCTTCCCAGTGGTCAGAGGAATCGGGGACTCCAAATCTTGCTTAGAAAATTAATGAAAAAATGACCTGGCTTCTTGCTTGAGCACAGCATTAGGAGATCTATAACCCCAGTAACTAATAAACAGAACACAAGTTCCATTTCCATAAAGACTATCTTCAGTGTGATGCTGTCATTTCCATGACTGATAGCCGCAACCCTTTGCCACTTCTCACAGCTACAAGAATAAGCTCACACACAAGACTCTCGGAGGCTCATAACGATGAGACCTCTCCTTCCTACTTCATGCCCAGGAAGCCACGAACTCTCTTCTTTCTATGTTTCTCCCACCTACAGCATCTGGCATGTGGCAGTCAGTAAAGCTGTAAGGTGTGATGGACAGTCAACAAAAAAATGGGACGCAACAGGTTCTTCTCCCACGTCATTAGAGTACACACAGCCTGAGCTATGACACCATCCTAGTATTTCCCAAACACTATGTTGATGTACTGTAAAAAGATTAGCCAGCAAGGACTATAAGGAAGACTGGGGCAGCAGCCATAACACCAAGAGAGTACAAATAAGGGCGTTCAACAAATCAACCGATATGAGCCATTCAGAAGCGGATTCACCAAGAAAGAGTCAGGGTAAGGAATGGAAAAAAGAAAGACAGAGTAGGTCTTGGGCCAGGCTTACACAACAAGAATGAAGCAAACACAGGCACTAATCTGTTTTGTCAGGGCAGCAGTGGCCCCACATTGACAAGCTGACATCACTGAGAGCTGTAATTATGGATTTATTCAGTCTATGGGGCTTAACAAACCTGAGCATTCACCAAGGGCAAGATTTTTCTAAATCTGTCCTTGCTCCTTGGTTCCAACACTTTAAGTTCATTAACTACTCAAGTAAGGAACAGGCTCTTCGCTAAGTGTGCAAATAGGTCATGCCAGCAACAGCAATGGCCTTCTTCCTTGTTTTTCTTTTTCCAGCGCTGGGCATGGAACCAGGGGTACGAAGCATGCTAAGCACAGTATCACTGAGCTATGTCCCCAGCTCCACAAGGGTTATTTTTACAGGAAGAAACAAGTAGAAACAACAAGTTCAGGAAGAAGAGAGGCCTTTACTCGAAAGATTCTCAGTCTAAACATGAACTTCCTAAGACTCAGAACTTGCAAAACTTTTACTTAGGATTTAGCTTAACTAAGTACTGCTAAGCCAAATTCAATAAGCGGAGACAAACACTTTCCCCCAAGGACTCCTTCAAACGACCTTAATCTCTGAGCACTGATATGAATGTAGACAACCTAGAAAAAACATACACTAAGACGTCTGAAGAATGTCACCAAGAACTGTGGCATCTGGGGTTGGCCATGTAAGAGAGGTGGTGTTTCCATAACAAGGAAATAGCAATAAGCACAAGCTGTTCTGCAGGCCTCCCGAGGATCCCCCCCCTGGGGCCATAGTGCTCTCCAGCAAACACAGCTTGAGCAGGACACCGCTGCTTGGAGAAGTGGACCTTGTTTCAGTAGCCTTATCTGCACCCAAATTTGCTCAAGTCAAAATAACAAGCACAGTCAAACCCTGACCCAAAGGGCTGTGCAATGTGTGTGTAACATCATACACAGAAGAGTAATAAGGGATGGCGGACTCTGGTTCAAATTCAGGTCTCTGCATTGACAATATGGTCAGTTCACCACAAGCTCCAGCTCAGAATCTATAGTCTCAACAAACCTCAGATGAAAAATATTTGGAAAGAAAATGTGTCTGCAACAAACATGGATAGACTTTCCTCTTGTCATTATTCCCTAAATGATATAAGAACTATTTACATATCATTCATATTGCATTAGGTATTACAGGTAGATGTTTTAAAGCATACAGTGGCTGCTGATTGTGTGGTGCATCCTTTCATCACATCAGAGAGGCAGAAGCCATACACAGGATCTCACATTTCAGACCAGCCTAATTTATATAGTAACTCCAAGACAGCCTGGGCTACCGAGCAAGACTGTCTCCAAAAACAGAAGGATAAGGTATAGTGTTTGCCTAGCATGCACAAAGCCAAGGGCTCATGGCCTAGAATGAGAAGAGAGAGAGAGAGAGAGAGAGAGAGAGAGAGAGAGAGAGAGAGAGAGAGAGAGAGA
>NC_034600.1:29239146-29246929 GCF_900095145.1 Mus pahari
AGAGAGAGAGAGAGAGAGAGAGAGAGAGAGAGAGAGAGTATGTATCTATGTAGATGCCACACATTGTTATATAACATGATTAGAACACTTACAGATGATCTTGGTATCTTGGTCTCCGGGCCAATCATTTCAACCAATGAGGAAGAAATTGTCACAAAGCAATATTTCTCAGGTAATGCATTATTACCTTAGGAAACAAATTAATGGTTAGGATTAATTTAGGAAATAAAGATATTTGGTGGGTGGTAGCTTATCAGTTAAAGAGGGGGGAAAAAAAATCACTCCCTGAGAAGGTTTTATCTTCTGCAGTAGCTTGCATGAGAATAGTCCTCATAGACTCATGTTTGGCTAGTTGGTGCCCAGTTGGTGGAACTATTTGGGAAGGATTAGGAGGTGGCCTTATTGGAGGAGGCGTGTCATGGGGTGGGCTTTGTGGTTTCAAAACACATTTTTGAGTTAGCTCTCTCTGCCTCCTACTGGCAGATCAAGATATAATCTCTTAGATATTTATGCCACCGTGTCATTTCCCTGCTAATCATGGACTCTAATCCTCAGAAACTCTAAGTTCAATTAAACGCTTTCTCTTATAAGTTGCCTCCTTGGTAATGGTGTCTTATCACAGCAATAACAAAGTAATTAAGACTATTTCTTAAAGGCAAGTGAATCAAATTCAGATTGGTCTTTAGTCCAAAAGATCATGCAAGATTCTCCTCTTAAAATGAAGCTGAAAGCAACCCATATTGTAAGGGGCATCACTCGAGTGTATGACGAGGAACTCTGATTGGCAGGCATATCACCTGTCAGTCACAAAAAAAGTAAAATGTCTTTACAATGTTACTCTAACTCTCCTGACAACACCAGAACAACTTGGGGTTCCAAGATGGCTTGCTATCTAGAGAACAGCTAATTGTTACTCTCTGCACTTGGGACCCACTATACAATGTGCTGTGTATTAGACTGTATTAGAATGTGCCGTGATCTTTAGTCAAAACCCACCTTTACAGCAAGGATTCGTTTCTAAACATCACTGAACTAGTGATAAAATAACAAGAGTAAGAGAAACCTGATTGAGTTGTGAAGCTTTGCCTTGGGGAGGTTTTGTTTTCTTTCTCTTTTGTCTGAAAGACATCCACACTGCCTTCCTATCAGAGGGACTTGCCCATTGTGAGTGAGTAAGTCCTGGTGGCAGGAGAGACCCTCCCTCACAATGGACACTTCCTTCCTTGCTCCCTGGAAGTCATGTGACCTAGGCTCAGCTGTCCCTTCCCAGGCTGTGAATTTGAATAGAAGAACACAAAGAGTGAGTCCTTAGAGACTATTCACAAAGAGTTGCAGGAAGCCACATGGGAGGGAGGGAGTTAGCAGAGCACCTCAGAGCCACTGGGCCAGCTCTGGAGCAACTCTGCCCTGTGCAGACTCCGAACTATAGTTCCAATGGCAGTGCCTTGCGCCGTTCGTTCCTGCTTCTGTTTCTCAGCCTGGGCTTCCAGCCCTCTCCCATCTACATCACATTCTGTCTAAGGCAGATTTCTATTGCTTACAGTAAAGGATGTGACTCACCCAAGGGGAGAAGTGTTTTCCATCTGAGCCATAAGGAGTTAATAAACCTCAGGGCGCAGCAAACACCATGCAAACACCACAGTCTGAGAAATTTTACTTTCTTTTTAACACTAGCTTGTTATGAAGAAAAACATTCGGCTCAAATATTTACTCTATGAAATTAATCTCTGATGATGGAAATTGAAGCATAGTTTGCTTTAGGGGAGTAGAAAGACAGGGAAGGGCAGTAAAAGAGCCTGGGCACGCCAGGGAGGTGGGGAGCTCTGAATTTTCATCAGGGCAAAGGTGGCATGCACATAAATATTTGCAAAGATATTAGGTGGAGATCCATGCACACCTAATAATCTAATGCATATCATTTATCTAAACAAACACACATACACATGGAATCATAAACGCACAAACATAAAGAAGTATGCCCAGATGTGGATATTCACACGACGGCGTGGACCATCAGGCACTCAACAGTCTTAGCTGATGCTGTCTCCCTTGAGCTTGGATTTTCCCAGGCACTCTAGTCGGATGCTAGGTAGACTCCCGCGGATACATGCCAATGCTCAGCACACTTTGGAGATGATGGATTTACCATCAACTTTGGTTTCACCACCTTTTTTTATTTCCACACCTTCAGCTTTTTCATCCAACTTGGTGGTCCCAACAAGGATGCTGGGGCTCTGTCATCTCCAAGTCACCATCCCACAACACGCAAACCTCAAAACTGAATCCTCCGCCCTTCAAATCCCCTTGTTTCCTTTTCTATTCAAATGACCTTGATCACCTCCCTAACTGATCCCAAAGATAATGATAATCACAGTTCATGCCCACTGCTGACCCGAGGACCTGACATGGCCAGCTACTAACCACCACCCTCCTTATCCCTGGGAAGAAACTAAGATACGTAGGAGCCAAAGGCTTCAACACTGGAAGACAGCTAGACCTTGGGTCTCCCAAGTCAACCATCCTATTTACAGCTAAAATCCAGGGCCAGTACATCCTCTCCTCTACCTTCGTTTTCCCTCATGGTGAACTGATGAACTAATAATTTCTGTTTAAAGACACGCATTGCCTTTCATATTGTCTTTCCCATTCCCCTCCCTTCCTCATCTTCTTACAGCAAACATGTCACATGACGATTATCAGAGCAAGGCTTCTTTCTTCTTCCTGAGCTCTACGTTAATCCATATTCCCTCCTCCCAGACAAGAATAGAGAATATTTGACTCACCATGGAAAGTCCATGGTGACTTTATACACAATACACACTCGCGATGGGCAATCCTGGCTGACGCCCAAAATGACATGTTTCCATTTATTTTCAACCTTCTGAGTGGTATGCTTCACACATACCTATGACCTCATCTGGGAGAAACCTCTACTAGAAACCTCTACTTGTTTAGACTTGAAGCCAACAGACTGGACAGACACTGGTAACCCATTTCCTCTCCTTATGCTCACCGTCCACCACAATCTGTCCCTGCAGGGTCCACCCTTCAAAACTCCCAAGAGGCAAAGTTAAGTTGTATCAGTAAGAAAACTGTCTCTACTGGGATCTGACACGTTGTCCCAGACCCTCAATACCAATCAGCAGCCAGAAAACAAGAGGAAAGAAGGGAAGTTGGAGGGGAGAGGGGAGGCAGATATAAGGAAAACAAAAAAATGCTTTAAAATGCTGTTGTGAAAACAAGCCAGAGATGCCAAGGAGAATGGTCGTCTATGAGTGGCTCCAACTGATTTGTTGGCTTGTTTGGGCAATGAGTGTGGCCCCTGATAAGACTTTGATAGGAAGGTTAATCTTTTCCCAATTAGAATAATAGCAATAGTATCAAATGTTTTCATAAACATAGACTCTCCACCTAGGAATTTAATTGGTTCCTTTAGGGTTATTACATTTCCTCCATTTGCAAATGAATGGGAAAGAGCATATAATTACATGTGGAGATACTACAAGAAACAGTAAATAAAGAAACCCCTCTTTTACCAATGCTCATTGTGTTTATATTTAAATAATTATTTTTAGCCGATCAATACGCAAAGTCATGCTATCCAGTCTGAGAACAGAGTTACAGTATTGTACAACCCACTGATTGCTATCTGAGTGGCTGGAACTGATCTTCAGTTTGCTTGGGCAATGAGTCTGGCCTCCTGAGAGAGAGAAGGGGAAATGCCCTGGGTAATGAGCCTGGAATGCAAGGCGAGCAGTGAAAGCCTCTGCCCCAGTAGCTGCTTCGTGAAGACTTTCCTGTCCTGTGTCCTGTGTCCTGTGTCCTGTGTCCATGCTGAGAGCTCAGGGGGAAGCTCACCGAAATCTTTGCCCTTTCCAGATGCCTAGCTTCAACTTTTTCTCATTGGCTAGCAAGGAAGAGCTCTACACAAACTGGGCCAAGTTTGCAAAAAACCCCAGACCCTGCCTGTTGCAGAAATCAGACATGCTTTAGCAGGACCTTGCCTGGTCCTGGTCCTGTAGATACCAAGCTGGTCATGGAGAAGAAAAAAACATCCATTGTACCAAGAGGTAAAGAAAAATGAATAGCATTAAGGAGATCCTCGTTTGGCATCTCAAATCAGTACAAACAAAACAACAACAACAACAACAACACCTGTGTCCAACAGGACTACTTATTACTCTCTTCCTTAGCATCTCACAAGCACAATGTGTTACGGGTTACTTAAGGAGAAACCGTTTCTGTTCAAATAAAAGCTGTTACATTGTTATCTTTAAAAACCTGTTAAACAAGCAGGCTCAGCACACAGTAGGATGGCAGTCTTAGGTCTTAAATGACCTCCTGGTCTATTATTTACTCTGGCTGTGGGGACTAGCAAATTCCAGTCTCTTTGAATGTAGGAGACATTTTTATAGTAATACATTGCAGCAGCAGTTTAATACAGGAAAGCAAATGATTTTCTCAACAAATGGTGCTGAACAATAGATACATTGTTTCAACTGAACAATTGTACTGTAACAATTCATTGTAACAATACCTAGCGCTAAAATTTAACTCCACAGCAACATGGATTTAATGTAAATGCAAAACTGAAGATTTTTAGAAGAAAATGAGAAAATCAGCAGGACTCCAAGTTTGACAAAGAGTATTAACATACAGCACCAAAGACATGACACATACAAGGAAGCGTTCAGTGTCAGCAAGATGGCTCAGCCAGTAATGGTGCCTGTTGCTAAGCCTGCGGACATGAGTGCAAACCCAAGTTGTGATGAAGCAAACAGACTCCTCAGCCACACGCTCACCCTAGCACATGCATTGTCAGTTACAAACCCTCAAAGTGCATGTGATGATTCTAAAAAACAAAAAACAAAAAAAACAAAACAAAACAAAAACCAAAATAAGCTCAGTAAACTAGACTCCGTTTAAAAAAAAAAAAAATCAAGAACCGTTTTAAATGTCCTGGAAACAATGAGCCACAGGCCAATAAAAAAAATACTTGTAAATCACACAACTAAAGGAATACAAAATATTTAAGAACTTTTACAAATCGACAGGAAAACAAGTGAGCTGATATAAAATGTGGGAAAGGGAACTACGTGGCTAAAGGCACCTAATCAAAAAAAGACACGCTGGTGTCAGGTGTGCATATAACCGTGTTTGACACCACTGGAAAGCTGGGTCACAGGGAGCTGCAGTCCCAGCAGCCAAGAGGTTGGTAAAAAGGTTGCTTGAGAGAAGGATGTGGACAAAGCCAGTCCCCACTAATCTCGGCACTCAGGAGGAGGGGCCAAGTGGATTTCTAAGTTCAAGACCAGCCTGGTCTACAGATCGAGCGAGTTTCAGAACAGCCAGGGCTCATACAAGAAACAAAGGAGCTGACTGAACTGCTTGGTGCAAGATTCTTTTGCCAAACTTATAGAAGTCTCCAATACCGAAAATTAATTTTGTTGTACGTAATTAAAATAAAACCATCCAGGACTGTGGAAGATTCGGGGGATGGACTACAAACAGGAGCAATGAGCTAACTGTACTTTAGATGTATGGCATGACCACTTGGTAAGAGGTGTGGAGGAAGGCAGATGAGATGACTCAGCCACTGTACTCTGAACACAAGGCGGAAAAGAGTGGAATGTAGATTGTGTTCCAATAAGCAAATCTACAGTCTCACCAGCGTCCAGGTCAGCAATACTCCAAAACTACTTAACAAGTAAGCTGGTGGAAAAATAATTAAATACACTGTAGATAATGATAGCCAAAACTTTTACTGTCAGAGAAAATAGTTCAAACAAAGAATAAATACTAGAATGGACCAAAGTCAGAAAAACATTTCCATCCATGGCTAGATGAAGCATCAGTAACTGTTATTTCCCAGAGATGTACAGGTTGTTTTTTATTACAAAAAGAAGAAAGAAACCTCTTTGTTTTGTTATTCAATTAGAGTGCTAATATATATATATATATATATATATATATATATATATATATATATATATATTCCCAGGAGAGTTAGTCTCCAAAGAAAATCAAATATGTTATATGCTAAAACCTACTTTATAAGGCCAGACATGGAACTAATAAATATCTGAAGTACCGGCCACTAAGGAGACTGAGGCGGGAGGCTGGCTTGAGCTGCCAGGGTTCTAGTACAACTCAGCCAAGACAGCAAAACCTCATCTCAAAATTAATAACAAACCACCACTTTTCAACTAAAAAGTTATAAAATCCGAGAGTTTGCCTCTTCATTCTAGTCAAGGATGGTTAAACTAAACTGAACATATGACTCCACTCAGCAATACTTATAACAAAGCTTATACTTGCATATGGGAATCCCCCAGTATCTGCTCAGATTTAGTCCCCAGGCCTCTCGGAGGTCTTATCAGCTAGAACTCGCCAGTCAGCTCATGGTCCAGCCTCCTCCTAGCTCATACTGACTCGGATTGCCACTTCCTGGACAGAGGTAGAACTAATATCCTCACCAGACTCTCAAGTGGCCAAACCACAGCCACCCGCTTATCTCCCGCTGCCGTTGCTAAACACAGCTGATATGTATATAGTGGCCCTATAACCACAGAGCAAAAGTACCCTCCATATCTCAGACTTCTCCATCCGCCTCTCCACTCAGATCTGGTTACAGGCAGCTATAATCAACCAACTAGGACACCTAGGCAGGGGCTCATGCAGAGTGCAGCATGGGTGGTCTCCCTTGAGGGGCATGCAACAGGGAAACCCCACATTCTCAGCAGAGGACCCAGGTCAGCAGGAGTGACAGACCTCAGGAAACGGATGTGACCCTAGCTCGGGCACCAGTTTGCATAGAGAAGGCAGCTCCGGACCCCAGGACTTTATCTTTAAAGTCCTCATGGGGCACATATCCCTATTCACTCAAGTCAAGGGTCCCGACTGCACATCACTTATGAGCATGCCCAGAAAAACCCTATTTGCTGCTGGCAAGCAGGAACAGCAAGAAAGGAGAGAGAGGATGGTGTTGAGGAGGTGGGACCTACAGGGAAGCTGTGTGTACCACGGCATATTTTTTTTTTTTTAAGATTTATTTATTTATATCACTCAGGCCCAAAGATTTATTTATTGTTATATGTGAGTACACTGTAGCTGTCTTCAGACACACCAAAGGAGGTGTACAGATGGTTGTGAGCCACCATGTGGTTGCTGGAATTTGAACTCAGGACCTTCTGAAGAGCAATCAGTGCACTTCACCGCTGAGCCATCTGTCCAGCTCCGTCCCATGGCATCTTGATTTCCTCCACATCACCACTTCTGCACTCCCCAAAGACACACATGGTGTGTGTGTGGGGGGGTGGGGGGTTCTCCCCAGAGTTCTTGGCTGACCTAGACCTTCTGTGAAAGCTGCAAACCTAAGATTGAATGTTATCTTCCTTTATGCACTCATCATCCAAGGCCTAAGTTAGTGGCACAGAGCTCCTCTCTCTCTTTTTTCTCTTTTTTCCTTTCTTTCTTTCTTTCTTTCTTTCTTTCTTTCTTTCTTTCTTTTTGTTGTTGTTGTTGTTGTTGTTGTTGTTGTTGTTGTTTCGAGACAGGGTTTCTCTGTTCTGGAACTCACTTTGTAGACCAGGCTGGCCTCGAACTCAGAAATCCACCTGCCTCTCCCTCCCGAGTGCTGGGATTAAAGGTGTGCGCCACCACGCCCAGCAGAGCTCCTCTCTCAAAGTCAGGAGCAGGAGCAGGAGCAGGAGCAGGAGCAGGAGCAGGAGCAGGAGCAGGAGCAGGAGCAGGAGCAGGAGCAGGAGCAGGAGCAGGAGCAGGA
>NC_034600.1:29247264-29267522 GCF_900095145.1 Mus pahari
GGAGCAGGAGCAGGAGCAGGAGCAGGAGCAGGAGCAGGAGCAGGAGCAGGAGCAGGAGCAGGAGCAGGAGCAGGAGCAGGAGCAGGAGGAGGCAGCAAGCTCAGAGCTCTCCATCTCCTTCCAGTGAAAAATCACATGAACTTTGGTGGATGATTTTGAATTGAAACTTCCTATGGTGCTGTTTCCCTGCAGAACGTTTAACCTTGATGCAACGAAGGCAAGATCAGTGTCCAGCCTGGTCTGCATCTCAACCTACTTATTGTGAATGACCTTCCTTTGAACAGCCTACCCAGAGGCTAAGTAAGGTTTCATCTGCTTCCTCTGGGGGCAGGGGAGAGGGGCTATTCCTGTCCCTCTGGCCAAGGAACTTTTCTGAACAAATGTGGAGTCAGACAATGGAAGTGCGGAGACTCTGTCCCGCCTTGAAGAACTGTGATGACCAGTGGACCCTCTCCACTCCCCTGAGTTAAGCTAAGCTGACCTCACAGTGAAGCGGTGGTCTGGAGACAAGAGCATGCGCTCAGTCTGAAGCCTGCTATGAGGGACAGTATGGGTAGCCCCTGGTTTGTACTCAGTTTCCTCAGAAGCACTAGGCAGCCCCTTCTGTGCAGGTGGTCAGCCTATAGTGATGACGTGTCTACACACATGACCTACAAGGGGCAGGGACTCACACTCCATGAAAACCAGCCAGAAACAGGATCTCCCCTGACCCTGTCTCCTTAGGGACTGCCCTGCTCTCCCTCCTTTAAAATCCACAATCAAGATTTAGAATGAAGAATAAACCTAATCAGAGCAGAGCTAAAGGGAGATTTTAACTGATGGGAAACTGGGGGTTTCAAGGAATGGGAGACAGCTCTATCTGCACAGTGTGTACCAACAGGCAGGACAAAACAGGTTCTACCCTCCAGTACCCATTTAAAAAGCCAGTGTGATGGTTATGGGTGTAAGTGCTAGCATAGAGGTAGAAACAGCAGGGTCCTGGAGCTAAGCGGCTGGCTAGGATCCTTAAGGACTCCAAAGTTTTTCTCCTAAGCATCTGAGACAGAATTAATAAGGGGAAGGTCAAAGAACTCTGAACCCTAAAATAAATAAATAAATAAATAAACAAGTCCCTCTGAGTTAGATTTATAAGGCACTGTGAAAATTGGTTTTTTTCTTAATCACAGTTAAGGCAATTTGACCAAATGTCACAAATTTAGCTGTAAAATGGCGTATGCCCTGCCTGCTTAAGCTTCACCTATGATGTTTTCTGTACAACTACGTTTACAATAATGGCCACCTCTCTCAAGCCCTCCCTCTACTCTGTACGCCAGCTTTCCAGATGGATTGGAATGACCATAAATGCATATGTTAGTGTACATAAAGATACTCAATGGGTTCAACCTAAAGAGCAGGGCACCCCACCTGAACTGGCCTCAGAGTCTGTGTAGCTGACTGAACTCACCATGCACAGCTGGCATTTCAAATCACCATCCAAATCTACACAGCAGTGGAGGATGCCCCTTGGGTCACAGGGATAAGGAAGTGACACTCACATTACCCTGAGTGAGTGCGAAAGCGGGTTATGAGGTCAAGAGGTTGGGGATTGCATCCCTACCTTTTGGCTAAGATCAAGTGTTCAAAGCTCCGAGGAACTCTAGGGAGACTGCCCATACACTCATGATGCCCATCTGCGATATCATCACCAATCTACATCACATCTCTTCCCACCCACCAGGGCATCTCCATTCAAAGCACAAACATAAAATCAGTCTTGGTGGGGGACAAGGAAAAACATAGGTCTTCTGTGCACGGCTGGCGGAGGGTGAACCCACACAGCTGCTGTGGGAAACAATGTGGCCTATCTTCAAACAGCTAAGAATTCAGTTACCACATGAAGGAGCAGTTCTGCTTCTAGGTATCTACCCAAGGCGCCTAAAGCAAGAACTGGAACAGATATTTCTGCATAGGTGTTTTTAGAGTAATCAAGTACAGAGAGTTTTTTTTTTTTTTTTTAAGGACAATGGTGGCTTCCACGGTCTGTAGGAACTGGGGCTGCTGCTGGTGCTTAGCAGATAAGGAATTCCAGATGGAGAAGAGGTCAAGTCGCAGAGATATATGACAGGGATGGTTGACTAACCATGTGAATGTACTTAATGCCACTACACTACACCAACAATGACTAAAATGGGGTCTGTGGGGATGAATCAGCCGGTGGAGTGCTAGGCACACATGAGTAAGGACCTGTGTTCAGATTCCTTGCACCCATGTAGAAAAGATAAGCATATCTATAATCCCAGAAGAGGTTTACACAGGAGGTGACGCATGATTCTAGGGGCCTTGCATCAAATCCAGGTGAAGCTGTGAGCCCTCAGTTCAGAAAGACAAAGAGACTTTGTCTCAAAAAATATAATGGAGCATGACAGACACCGATGTCAGCCCCCGACCTTCTCTATGCATACATGCGTGCACATGCCTGTGTATACACACAAATATGTACACATGCATACATCTCACACCTAATACGAATGGCTAAAATGTTAATGTTTGACTATGAAAGATTCATCGAAATAAAGCAAAAGTACAGCGGACTATAGTGAGCCATCATCTTCACAAGGATGCAAAGAAATGGGGTCTCTCGAATACACACTCTGGTGAGAAGTTCAATGCTATTACCCACCCCCCCACCCCGGGAAAGGAGCCTGGGCGTGCCTTTAGAGGGTAAGCATATATTTACACAACCCAGCAAATATGCTCCTGCAGATTTATGTCAAGGAGTTTCAAGTTATAACTGAGCTAAAGTTGATATAAAACAGACCATGGTAGCTTTGTGTGTAATAGCCCAAACCTAGAAGCAATCGAAAGTCCTGCAGTGGCCACAAGATGATACAAGCTTGCACACCTATTCCACAGACTGCTACTTAACAAGAATGAAGTAGGGACATCTGCAGCACATTGGCTGCCTCTCGAGAGCAACACTAACCTTAGATGTAAAAGAAAAAACTGGTCTCAAAAGGCCATAGGTTGCATAATGTGGTAAGGGTGGTGGGGTCAGGGGTCAACATTTCAATTCCATGCTATGTAAAATTCTCAAGCAGGGTGGGGTGCCTCACACCTTTAATTTCAGTCCTTGGGAAGCAAAGGCAGGCAGATGTCTATCAGTCTGAGGCCAATCTAAGATACATAGTTTCCAGACCAGCCATGGAAACCCTGTCACAAAATAAATTCTCTGAATGATTAAATTGTAGACATGAGGATGAGACCAGTGATGGGCAGCATTTGCAGATGATGGAAGAAAAGGAGGGAGCTACACCAATATGTCATAGTTTATCTACTCATTCACTGAAGATATGGACAATTGCCCAACATCAAAAAGTTTCCAAAAACCATTCCCACATTCCCATTCATTAACACAGGCAGGATCACATGTAATCCAGTGGCCTCCCATTCATTGACACAGGACCACATGTGATCCAATGGCTTCCCATTCATTAACACAGGCAGGACTGCATGTAATCCAGTGGCTTCCCATTCATTAACACAGGACCATATGTAATCCAGTGTCTTCCCATTCATTGACACAGGGCCACATGTAATCCAGTGGCCTCCCATTCATTAACACAGGACCACATGTAATCCAGTGGCCTCCCATTCATTAACACAGGACCACATGTAATCCAGNGGCCTCCCATTCATTAACACAGGACCACATGTAATCCAGTGGCCTCCCATTCATTAACACAGGACCACATGTAATCCAGTGGCCTCCCATTCATTGACATAGGATCACATGTAATTCAGTGGCCTCCCATTCATTGATATAGGACCACATGTAATCCAGTGGCTTCCATTCATTGACACAGGACTGCATGTAATCCAGTGGCTATTTCCCACTTCCTCTCACTTGAACCTTCACTGGAAACACAGGTCCTCATTGACCACCTGTCAGGTCACTCTCAGCCATGAGCATTAGTTTTATCTGTCCCCACCCTCAAGGTTTCCCCTCCTCTCTAGTTAGGGGTTTTGATATGGTATCTTCTATAGTAGAGTGTGCTTAGCCATTTTCCATCTATGTGCAAACACCTCTTACAACTCAATATAAAGACACAGGGTGCTCTGGGTAGAAACCAGCCCGTCTACAAGCCTGAACTCAAACACACAATTTTGTATATTATCATACACGGTCACTACTGGGCTCTAGTCCACGACACTTTCCTGATACACAGTTACACAGTGATTCTAAGCGCAAGTCACTTCTCCCAAACACCTTGATTATCTAATGAAGACTGCACACAAGGTAAAGAGCTTGAAGTCACAAGTCAAGATAAAAAGACAACTTCTTGCTATCAAATAAGGTTTTGAACTTCCCACCAAAAAGTCACTCACCTGGCATTAATGAGTACATCCTTGGATGAGTTTACTATAATTCATGCAAAACATTTTCAATTACTTACCAAAATATGTATCATCCCTTCCATACACCATCTTATAGTGTGTAGAAGTGGTAAAAGTCAATGAATCCTCCTTGACTTACACATTCCCTTAACTAATTTATGAATATTCAAGTATATGTAAATTAGTTAGTACTCTAATGATACAAGCTTATTACATCATCTGATCAAAATCCCTGCTGAATATGAATTCCTCAGTAATCTCCTTAGTTTATTCCCTGTGGGCTTTTTGTTATTTGTTCTCAGGAGAATATAAGAAGCTCTGCTTCTCAATCCTAGAAAATTATTTTCCATAACAATAGATGGACTTGAAATGACAAATAACTGTGTCTGACACTCAGAAGGAATCTATCTCAGTGCTGATTTTCACAGCCCCTGCTGGCCATCACCTCTCCCTTGGCTCTGCACTTCACTTCCTACACCCAGGTCACCCACAGAGACTAAGTCCTCCACGGGCTGCTCCCACAATCCTCTCCCTTCCAATCCCACACTGACATGGAAGTCTTTGGTGCCTTGGAGACAAAAACTTCTGTCTTTGACTGGTCTCTATATGCAACTGGTCCTGAACCCTCTCTCATCCCAGATCCCATCCCCCACAGTCATTCTTAAATGTCCTCCGACTCTGACTCCTTGTCCCTCTCTTTCCCACTCCTTTTCTTTCTCTCCCCCATCTCCTTCTTCTCCCTTTCCCTCTCATATCCCTTCTCTCTCCCACCCCTTCTCCCTCTTCTTTCCCCTCTACCCTTTCCTCTGAAAAAGAAATTGTGGCTGCCGATTCTCCCCCACACCCCTGAAAAATAGCTCCACAAACAGTCACTGTTTGCAAAATTAAGTCACGAATTCGAAGAACACGTGGAACATCACAGAATATGGTACAGGAAGAGTCAGGTACAGGTAGGCATAGGCAACCTGCTTCAGGCCACTTCACCCTGTGACAGCTGGAGGTGCAATGGCTTGTTTCAGCCTGTGATCCTTACTCCCCCAGAGCCCTCTGACCCAGTCAACACAGGCTCCATCCCTTGGCCACATTATTTCCTAATGTTCATTAGCTAACTGCACTCATAGTGCTAAAGCCAGCCCTACACAAGCTCCCCTGAGAAGCACTGCCTGAAGGAAGCTTGGTGTGTATCTACCCAGCCCTGTATTAGTCACAGTGATCCTGATTAATACTCTCAGTGATGGATTCCCTAATTGTGAAGCCTCAAGGGCAGGACAGCCCATTTTCCCTTTGTAAAGCCAGAGGCCCCAAGGGACAGACACCAACCCCAGGAATAAAACCTTGGGGCTCCGGTCCTTAGGGTGTCTTCCAAACCCTGGAAGGGACCCTGAGCAATGTATGTACAGCTGGAAGCGCCTTCCAGAATGCAACCAAAGCTGACCTGCGCAAGGCGGAAGCAGTCCCAGCATGCCAGCAGGAGACAACATGTGACGGTGAGAATACGCTTATAATAATAATATGATATTTGTTCGGAGTGTTTAGTGTGAGTTACATCACAGAAAAAATAAATAAAATTATTATTCTCTGAAGTGGTGGGGGCAGGGTAGAAGTCGACATTTCAACTGCAATTAGTAACATTTGCTTCCTCTCCATGCACTTCCCCTGAGACACTCCTCTTTCTGCTGAGTGGCCCTGGAATGTCTGAGGGCATGTCAATACCTAGGCAAGAAGCAACCTGAATTAGGGATTATTTAACCTATGGAATTCGCCAACTTTTATCATTTCTAATTTCTCATTTTTTTAAATCTAGTTTTGTATGTATAAGTTTATTCTTATAAATAAATATCTTCTCAGAAAGATAGCCCTTCAAGAGACACAAACTTAAGCCTCATCATCTGTCCCCACCTGTAATTCACTACCTGGCATGCAAAGTCTATGCAGCCAGTTAATGGAAGCACCAACGTCATGGCTAGCCACTCAGCATCGCTGATGATTATTAGTTATATGAGGTTCTAGGGAACTAGCTAATGAGAAAGCATTGTAAGACAACACACAATGCCCTAAACTGGCAAGGTAGTAGCTCAACTTTTTGCAGGGTTGTGGATCAAAATAGCTATGAATGTTGGGAAATATTACTGAAGAATGCTAAGAGCTGTTGTTGTGTGAAGTGTTCATGTGGGGCCAGAGAGAGGGCTTAGTGGTTAGTGCCTCCGCTCCTCCAGAGGATCAGGCATTTGCTTCTTTGCATCCACATTGAACTGCAGCCCCAGGGGATCTGACACCCTCTTCTGAACTCTGCAGGTACCCACATACATGTGACACACACACACACACATACACACACACACACTTATGCATGCACACACACACACTCGCATGCACATGCATGTGCACATGTAAGATAGGAATTATTTATTATCTTATGTATATAAATACACTATAGCTGTCTTCAGTGACATGGGATGACAAGAAGGCATGGGATGGTTATGAACCACCATGTGGTTGCTGGGAATTGAACTCAGGACCTCTAGAAGAGGAACCAGAGCTCTTGACCACTGCGCCATCTCTCCAGCCCCTTTAAAACGCCCTCCTTTTTTCCAAGTGGATGTGACATGGCTCATGAAGATTGCTCCTTGAGTAGGAGGATTCTTTAAGAACCTGTTAGAGAAGGTGGATTCCTCATGAGCAGCTACTTATCATCCTCTCTTTTGAATTCCAGTCCCGAACAAGGATCTGTCTACCTCACACAGTGCCCAGAAGTTTAGTAAAGTCTCAAACTTTGGGACATGTTTCTCCCAAAATGATTACAGCACCTCCTGACTGACTCCCCCAAGTCTTGCTGTGTACCCAGAATACAAAAGTAAATAAATCAATACAATGAGCGTCTGTTGTCCCAAACAGTGGTGGTCACATATGTATTGGGGAAACCCAGAGAGGGCGAGATAACCAAGAAACACTAGAAAAGAGTGGTCTAGCTGACACAGTAGATGAGGATATTGTCATAAGATGAGTTCAACCCCCAGAACCCACATGGAGCTAAGAGAGAAGTGACTCCAGCAAGATTTCCTCTGATCTCATATGCTGTGGCACCAGCATACACACACACACACATACATACATACATACATACATACATACATACATAATGTTGAAAAGACTGTAAAGCATACCCCACTCCCAGGATGAGCTTCAGTCGCTACATATGGGATGTGTCTTAAATGGAACGAGGTGTTACTTACATGCTGAGCAATGAGCCAATAGTGGGAAATCTGTGTAGCAAATCATTTTAACTCCTGATGTTTTAGATGCTTCCACATTTAATGGGTGAGACGTGAAATGGAATGAACTAAGGGTAAACTCCTCCAAAATGTAAAGCCTGGATGGGATAAACTTAGTCACACAAATGCAGAGGAAGCAGAAGCCCAGAAAGGAAGCAGCCACACAAAGGTCCTGGGATAGAAGGAAACACAGCATTTGAAGAGAAAGTGAGAAACCAGAGTATGGCTAGGACTTCTAGCGTGGGGGCTTTCTGCCACCTTAACTGGATAATCAAGAGCCACCTTGCCTTATCAGCAGCTGTTGTGCAACTGGACCCTCCTCGCAAGAGACACAGCCATCCCTCAAATGGCCTTACAGAAAGTCAGAGGGCAGTTTGCTTCCCTTCAATCAACGAAAGTTCACAGAAGACTGAGTGCACAGAATACCACAAGATATTAGGATATGGTGAAATGGAACAGAGAGACTTGGATGAAGCCATAGAGATAAGAGAATGGAGACAGACTGACGACAACCTCGTGTAGGAGAGAGGGGACATGTCTAATCAGAGCAGGAGAAGATATGGCAGCAACGGGACAGATGAACCCAGGGGAATCGCGAAGACCTCGAAAACATCAAAGGAAAGTAAAGGGAAACGCTGCAGGGGCTGCAGCAGCAATCCAAAAGTGAGTTAGGTTTATTGTCAAGGTCAGAAAGGGGCAATCCCAATGCCCGGGGGTGCTATGGATGTGCCAGCTGTAAGAACCGAGGAAGACTCAGAAAAAAGGGGTTTTCATGTGACACTTGGGAGACTGTTGCTTGGCAACAAAAATCAGGAAGCTGGAAAGGGGGCTACTTTACAGAGAAACTTGAAAACTGCTTTTTTATAAAGAAACAGTCTCCATCCGGGTTTCTAAGTGAAGGCTGGCTAACCGAGGGGTAATGGCAAACAGACTCCTTGGAAAAAGAAGAGGCGGTGTGAGCAGAGGGCAGGGCAGGCCAGCCACACGTGGGTGTATTCAGGGAGGAGGCATAATAGAAGAAGAAGGGTGAGCTGACCTAGGAGGAGAAGAGAGGACTCTGGAGAAACGCATGCAGCTAGAGCAGGAAGCACAGCTCTGGGATACTGGCGTGGGAGAGGCAGGAAGTCAGGGACCCCAAATGGAGCACTTTCATCTTAAATCAGATCACACAAATCCTCTGTGGAGCCTGCACCCACACTTTCTTCATTACCCATAACCCCAGCTATTCTTGACCCAGCTCCGCCCACCTGGAACCTGTCACCTGCCTTCTCCTTCACAAAGCATTGACCTCACTAATCTTCTGGGGCGCCTCTAATGCCGGAAGTTCACGCCCTCTCCCAGGACCTTTGTCTTCCGGTTCCCCTATCATGAACCCACGGGTTCACACTATCTAGTAGCACATCTGTGTGCACATGTCCTTACACACGCAGAGACACACACCTTTCTCCAGCACAGCCACGCGGGGCTCTAGCCCAGCCCTCTGCTGCTTTCGTGCACGTCAGTAGCCGGAATTCTCACTTTCGTCTCCCCATTCCTAAGTAAACCTGAGGATGGCCAGAGCTCGGAGCCTCTTTTTCTTTTCTAGCTCTCTAATATTACAGCACATGGAACTGAATGAAGACGAAATGGGGAGGGGAAAAACACCTTAAAGAATGCATGACCTTTCTAATATTGGCTTCAATCAAAACAGAAGGCTTAAAGCCAGACCGTACCAAGTTACCAAGATGAACAAGCACTAGGACAACTTCCCTAAACCGTGCACACCCTGGGGTGGGGGAGGGTAAGCCTCCCAGAAGAGCTGACCTTCCAGAACACCTAAACAAAACCCTTTGATCAGATCACGTCTCTGTTCTTCTAATAAGGTTCTCACTGTGGAGACTTAAGCCATCAGGCATAAAATGTCCCCTTAGATGGCAACTTATGTTTAAAAATCAAATTGCTAGGCCAGAAAGATGGTCCATCAGGTACCGGCTGATGGTCTGAGTGCCAACTGGGAAACCCATGTGGTGGAAGGAGATAGCCATATGAACACGTGGCATATGGCCCATCCCTATATGTACATACACAAATGTGCACACATATGGAAAAATGTTTAAATTTAATAAAGACTGAGTCAATTACTTCAAATTATTTAAAATGCTGAGGTGAACATTACTCAGAATGGCGAGAGAGTCACTCACATAGGGAAGCAAGGTGATGTAGACTTAAGAACATGTGATACTTAAAGACCTGAAAGCTCAAAGATGGAAACTCCTCTTCGGGCACTTCGGGACGGGCAGAATGGCTGCTGGCCAGGCAAACTGAAATACTCACCCATGGTCTTCTTTGCTCTGTGGCTATGATGTCATCACTTTGGAACTGGACTCTTCTGAAAGCCAGCAGGTGAAAAGGGCTTTGAAAGACACAAATTGAAAAGCAGCCCAAGAAGAGAGAGTGGGAAAAGCTCAGTTTAAGTCCATTTTAAGCAAGAGTTCCTTGAAGCAGGCCAACTCAAGCAAGCCCAGCTTAAACAGCGCTGGCAGAGATGCCTCACAGCTGGCAACTGGTAGGAAGATGCTCAAGCCACTGCATCTCAGTGAGGACACAGGAAGTATGGAGGAGTTCTATTGGGTTTCTAAGTTTCTAGTTTTGCTAGAGTCTACAGGTAGAGCTCCATTACCCTATCTAGGCAAGACACACAGTTACCACTATCCTTGCAGACAAAAAGAAGAGAAAAGAGCATGATACTTTAAGGCCCAGGAAATGCCATCACTTTCATACTAGAAAGTTCAAGGAAGATAGCGGTAGGAAAATGGCCCAATCAGCACCCTTGAGTGCCTGAGAAAACGAAGTTCTGGTGACAGAGCGGTGGCTGGGACAGTCGCTATAATTTATCCACCACTTAAGGTGGGAAAATTTATCCACCACTAACTACTACACAAATATATATTATGGAAAATATACATACAAATATATACTTATATATAATATAATACACACTATATTATGTCATATGTTATGTATTATAATTTTGTTTATATATTATAAATATATAAATATATATTTATATACTATAAAATGTTTGTGTTATACATATTTATATATAATATATAATATTATATATTATATTAAATTATAAATCTAATTTAAATATACATTAAATTTATATTAAGTTGTAAATTATATATTTACATATATTATTCTGTTTATATTATATTATATTACATATTATATTATATATTATATGTAATATTATATTATATACATATTATATATTACATATTATATTATATTACATATTAGCATAGAGTTTGCAAATGCAGTCACAATTCCAAGACAGTAGAGTTGGCATGAAGCAAGTCACTCCATGTAGGAGGTCTTTACCTCATCAGCAAACTGAGGGTGACTGGTGCCCTTTCAAAGATTCCCAGATGATGTGGTCAAGCAAAGTCAGTCAGAAGTGGGGGTTATTAAGGGACATGAGAGGCCAGTCATGGGGGATGCAGAACTACAGACAGAGAAAGGGCAGGCCTCAGGACAGGATTTCCTTCAGCAGGAACCAGAAGTTGGTGGGCCTCTGTGGGAGTCCGGAAGGAGATGTCTGCCTGGTGATGCCAGAACAAAGCCAGCAAGTCACTTACTGCCTTCATAGGAAGCTTCTTTCAGAGCTAGGAAATGGCCCCGGGACTCAGACAGTCCATCCACACAGCCTGGGACCTGTCCTCAGACCTCTAACAGAAGGCTCAGAGAGCACACTCAGCCGGTACTGACATAAGCTGGAAGGTCCAGGCTACTGGAAAGATCGAAGGAGGAGGAGTTAGCTCAGCTACCCCAGGTACAGGTCAGGTCTCTGAACACTTGGTTACAACTTCATTTAGGACATTCAATGAGTCCAGAACACGCAGCATCCCTCAGCAGGACAGAGACTTCAAATAAAATTATAATATAAACATAGCATACAACAGGAATAGAAGATTAGCTTAGATTTAAATGACAGTGAGCTACTGAGAGGATGTCACTGTCCAGCCAACCAGTTGTACAACATGCTGCCCTAGAGACAAGTGGTCCTATGCTCCCAAACTGACTCCAAGTTCACCTGCAGTACCACGTGTCAGGCAGGGATCCAGCCAACGAGACTCCACAAGCAAAGACACCGGTGCACCTCTGCAGCTGTTGTAATGATCTCTATGGCTTGGCCAGAATTAGAAAAAAGACAGAAATGAAATCCTTGTTCTTATAAACTAAAGGTGAAAAACTTAACACACTACTTTGAAAAATGAAAATAAGACAATAAATCCTAATTTCATTATTATCACAATTATCAAGGCTAAAATTCTAGACATTAAGTATATCTGAAAGTGCCGAATGAAAAGTGAATTATGACTTCTCATTTAAAACTCACTTCCATGCCTACATAATTATTCACTATATCACTTCCATGCCTACATAATTATTCACTATAGCAATATAACAAGACTTATTTTCTCAGAATCTAGAAGTCAAGCAGTCTCTGATCACCATATGTATTTTTCTTTCATATGTGCATGGAATGCATCTACATCCTATCCAGTCTCCATTTCCCTCTCTTTCCCCGCGTTCTCCACCTCCTGGTCTCCTACTATAACAATGGAACTACCAAACAGCCCTCAGTGCCACTCAGGACAGAAGATTAGTCAGTGTGTGGCAGAAACACCCACACACCATCTTCATTGTGGCAGTAAAGAAACAGTACTAACGTAGGTTACCATTAGCATGGATAAAAACAAAACAAACAGACAACACACAGCGGTATATATTTAAAAACAAGCATTATCTAGCCATGAGGGAGAACAAAATTACTCTTTTTTTTTCCAGGATAGAACCAGAAGTCAATGCATTGAGTGAAGTACACCCACAGTCTGGAAAACAGATTCCCATTTTTTTTTCCCTCTCCTGAGCTGAGATTATATTTTAGAGTTAAAGAGCCTTAAGCTAGAAAATAAACAGCGTAGATTGCATGCCCTGCTTCTAATTTACACCGTTCCAGGCTTACACATCCCTGAGCCTCACCTCTACAGCTCTGCTAGTTTGAAGTACACCACAGTAACCACTGAAGAGGCAGAGGAGCATGAAGCCCAGACCACCATCCAGACTGAAACCAAGAGCCTGGCTCTGCAGACCCGCTGCTTGAGGGCCCTTCACCCACGGAAGCGGGAAGCTCGAAGCTGCTCCAGGGCTGCCAATTGGATTTGCAATGCCTACATCCTAGCAATGCACACATCGCCATTGGACACACCCTCCTAGCTGCCAATGCCTACAACCCAACAGTGCACACATCGCCACTGGACACACCCTCCTAGCTGCCAATGCCTACATCCCAACAGTACACACATTGCCATTGGACACACCCTCCTAGCTGCCAATGCCTACACCCCAACAGTGCACATATCGACACTAGAGACACCCTCGTGGCTGCCCGTCTGGCCATGCTGCCACTCCTCCAACCTGAACATGGTCTGTTTCTCTTTTCTCATAATAGAGTCTCAATGGACCATCATGCTTTGCCATGTTTAAAAACTAGAGTGAGTCTGCAGCTAAGTTCACAAATATCCCAACATCCCTAAGACTAAGGCAAAACCACCTCCCTAAAGATGAACAAACAGAAAGGCAGCATCCATAATTCCTCCTGAAATAGATTCCTAGTAAAATAGGAAAACAGTACATGCCCTTTCTTTGTACTTAAAGGAAGATACAAAGATTACCTCAATAGGATTGTGGGCACAAGGTGCTCAGCATATCTTAAAAATGCTACATAGAAACTAAAATAATAGAAGACAAAACTGCTGGCAAGCAGGAAGAAAAGAGAAACTAGACACAACACAAACATAATTAAGTTGAAAACACGCATCCAGAATTCAGCTCCTATCTTTCCAAAAGACCAAGCAATCCGGCCCCTGGACACTGTTCTATAAAGAAAAGAGGAAAAAAATAGTAGAAGATGCAACAGAAGAACACTTTTAGAAGACTAAAACTGAAAGTTTGGTTTCAATGGGGAACTTAAAAGTATATATATATATATATATATATATATATATATATATATATATATATATTCACAGATAATCTGTACTTAGAAAAACATCCCTCTACCAATTTTATAGTTATCCATAGTGATACCAAAACAGAAACACTGGCGGGGGGTGGGGCACTTTAATTATAAGAATGTCACAAGAACTCACTCAAGTCAGGCCCAGCCAAGTAATCAAAAAATTACTTGTAAGAATCACCTGAATGCGGAGCTCTTTTCTGAGCTGTGAATAGAGGTCAGGGGATCATTTCCACTGATGTTTTGCCTTCTGGAATTATTAAATTATACAGATGATCTAATTTTCCTGAGGCAAGTCATATGAATTAATTTATTTAATTAAATAGTCCGTTGCAATGACTAAAATTTAAAAATTTATTTTAAAAACACTAATGTCTATTTCACAGGATATAAACATATATAATTGTCATGTAATTTTAGACAACATCCTGATCTGTCATAAGTTTTCACAATTTGTGATGGGGGTATCTTAGTTAAAACAATTGAGATTGTCAAAACTACATAAAAAGGATCAAAATTAAGAGTCATGATGCCTCACAGTCAAATGGGCAAACATTACAGCACAGAAATCAGTGCTAAGAGGACTCGTGATAAAATCCAACACAGGCACAGACAGACCCCTGTAAGAGCACACATCAAACTGTCAACAGGGCTGGGAACTCATGATGAGATTTAACACAGGGCTTCCAAATGGATTGATTTACTCTAGTTCTAATTTATACAATATTTGTGCAAAATACAATATATATATATATATATATATATATATATATATATATATATATACTCACACACACAGAGAGGGGGGGTTATCTACCAAAATACAGTGAACTAAGAGAAAAAGACATGAAAACATTCACCCCTTGATATCCAGTGATGCCCTGCTTCCAGATGCCCAGAGCCACAGATGCTCAAGGGTTTTAGCTAAAACGGCATAGCACTTGAGCATTTGCATACAGTCCCACACATCCTCCCAGATCCTTGCAATCACCTTTGGATTACGTGTAATACCTAATGTAACACAAACACTATGGAAGTAGTGGCTATGCTTTATTTAGCAGGGAAGAAAAAGCTCTGCATATATTCAAAACAGCTACAGTTCTCCCTTTAAACACGGAATACAGCTGTATTTACAAACATCAGGTGAGAGTAGACCATGGGAGAGCCACTCCCCCAAGATACAGGAATAAACTGTGGCACCGGTTCTGTGTCTGTGCCACATGCATTTTGCCCATTTGGTGGGACTTGGTTTAAGAGTGCTTTCCATTGCAATATATACTACTGGTTTCTTACTGGCTAAGGCCAACTAGCTTAGGTCAGTCTGCAATGATCTTGATTGACACAAAGTATTAAGTAAGAGAGGCAGGACACAGCATAGACATGTAGAGTAGAGCTATGAAGAGCTGGCTATGTTAAATATATGTAATGCATTTCATCTAATCCCGGACACCATGTTTAATATGGACTTTTTTTTTTAAATTTCAGTACAAGTGCCATGTTTCCTTATAGAGAACTACAGTCATTAATTGAGTTCTTCTAAAATTAATTTTTACACAGATTTTATCATGTACCACACAGGCCTTTCCATGTCTTTCCCTTCGCATGACAGCTTTTTATGGCAGTTCATAGTGTAATTGTTGTGAAGTCAACTATTTTGTACAGTATAAACTGAAATGACATCAGTATGAACCACTGTGACCAAGATCACAGATATGCAGGCATAGGATCTGTCAGGGCAGGGGGAGCCAGGACATAGTTTCAGAAATAAAAAGAGGAGGTTACCCCTTAGAAATGATGATATCGTAATCTCGCAGTGCAACAACCATATGACGTTCCTTTCTTAATACCACTTGGCATTTTCTTGTGTTTTAATCAGCATGTGTTTAGTAATTAGAAAGGTTTTCACATATGAATGCTTGGGTCATTTAAATATCTTGTCTCTCAACAAAATAATCATAGGAGGTAGAGGGACGGATGGAGGGAAGGAGGGAGGGAGGGAGGGAGGAAAGGAAAGAAGGAAGGGAGGGAGGGAAGGAGGGAAAGAGGGAGGGAGGGAGGGAGAGAGGGAGACACTGCGTGGAAGGAGGGAGGGATGAACAGGGTTGGAGCAGAGACAGAAGGAAATGCCAACCAAAAACCAACCCAACTCCAAACCCACCCCATGGGCAAACACCAATCCCTGGCACTGTTAGTGACACTCTGTTATGCTTGCAGACAGGAGCCTAGCATAACTGTCCTCTGAGAGGCTCCACCCAGAAGTCGACTGAAACAGATGCAGAAACCCACAGCCAAATAGTGGATAGTGGTCAGGACACTTATGGAGGGGTTGGAGGAAGAATTAAAGACCATAAATAGATGGGAACTCCACAGGAAGACCAACAGAGTCAACTAACCTGGACCCCTGGGAGCTCTCAGAGTCTGAACCACCAAGCAGAGAGCTTACATGGGCTGAACAGGAGCCCTCACACATATGTAGCAGTTGCACAGCTCAGTCTTCATGGCTGCCTTGTCTGCTCTCAGTGCCGGGGGAGGGGGGGACCATGGTCTCAGTGCCATGGTGGAGGGTGAGCAGCAGTGTTTCGGATGTAAACAAACAAACATATTAAGTATAGTAGACCTTCTACTACCCTGCCCTGCCCAGGGTATCTGTGTTCAAACATCTACGACAGGAGGATGATAAGTGTAAGATTCTGTGTTTGTTTTATAACATGATTCAGTTTAGAGATTTGTCTGTTTGGGGAGAAAAGGCAGCAGGGTACAATCCGTGCAGGAAAGAGGCCGAAGCCAGGCACGCGGCGGCGGCAATGAGGCTGGGGAATCTTTCAGTTCAGTCTCGGGACCATTTTTTTTTCTAATCCTTAATTATGGCAGGGCCCAAGGGGCATTTTATAACCTGCGAGTCACAATCTGGAGAGGAAGCTGCAGACCCTAGAGTCTCAGAAGGTAGCCTTTTTTGTTATTCAGAAATCTTCTTATTCTGCCTTCTGTAGAAGAATGCAGTCCTGTATGTAGCAGGTGCAGGGGTGTTTGAGCAACGGAGAGAGAGGAAGGGGAAGGAATCCAAGCTGAGGGCACGGTGTCCTAGCTGCATAGTGAGCTGTGGGTGGTAGGTGAATATATTAATTTTTTTTTATTAATTGGGATTTCTGACTTAATTTGTTCTGGTTTCTTAGTACTCTGTTCTTAGCCCCAGTTTCATCCACACTTGCACTGGCATCCTGTGCCCAGGCCCGTGTCCTAGGAAGGAGGGAGATGTGCTGAGCCATTTTGTGAGCGAGGAGACAACTGGTTCAAGCTGCATGTAACTGCTCTAAGAAACAACCCGGAGGCACATGGAAAACTGTGTCCCTGTGTGTGTGCCATTTCCACAGACACCTTACTATTGTTCTCTAAACTCCTGTATCATGCGCAAAGCTAATACCATCCTCAGCAAGGCATCTCTCAAAAAACAAACAAACAAACAAAAAACAAAAATTAAATAAACAAAAAAACCACATACCTCCAAAATTCACACACACAGAAAATCACTTTTTACTATTATTAGAAAATTACCACAAAATAAAATGCCCAAAAAGTGACTCATAAAAGTAAACCAAATGAGTTGGAAATTACATAGCTTTTCAAAATAATAATTATAATAGTAATAATAACAAATAATAATAATAATAAAGCCTAGATTTTCAGAAACAGAAGCTAGGCCATTTTAAAAAGCTCTACGAAACCGCAAGACTTAGGCAGCAAGGCTCCGAGTGTTTTTAAGAGGCCCCCACTCCATAGTAAGTAAAACTGTCTCCCCCACTTCACTCACGAGGTTTCAAGTTAGAGAAGGACCACTCGGATCTAGCGCTCAGTCTGGGGGACTTACATAAAGAGGCACTTCACTGCAGCTCAACTCCATGGCTCCCGCATCTGTAACGGAAAGAACATGAGCATTAGGGTTGGGAGCCTGTCACCAGCCCTCAGAGCCCTCGGTGGCCCACAGTTCAGTGTCAGCAGTAGGGAGGAAGGGGCAGAGTCCTTAAGAAAGCTACAGAGATACAAAGAATGAAGCAGGGCTGTGGGTGAAGTTCAGGAGTGGTGTGCTTGCCTACCCTACCATGCCAAGGCCGGGAGTCCATTCTCAACACTCCTTTTAAATGGGAATATAGAAAAGGTGCACCATCTTATATGAAATTATTCTTCCAAAAAAAAAAAACCAGGATGGGAGCCCTTCAAAAAATTAAACACACCATTCAGTAATTCAATCTCTAACACACACACACACACACACACACACACACACACACATATATATATATATATATATATATATATATATATATATCCCAGAGGAAAATGAACTCATTGGACTTAGCAGTCCTATATACAAACAACCAAAATGGGGAAGCAAATTTAATGCCCACTGTCCTGACCATGATGGCCAAAATGAAGCAGCCAGCCATGTACAATGGAGTGAGTACGTATTCAGCAGTAATACTTGTCCACATCTTACAGCGTGAATGAGACTAAAAGTCTTTACGCTAAGAAAACTAAGTGAATCACAAAAGAAATTACTGTCGCCATTCCACTTACATGAGGTACCTAAAGAGTTCAATTCATAGAAAAAGACGGCGGAACAGAGAAAACAAAGACTGGAATTACTGTTCGGGAGATGCACACTTTTTATTTAGGAAGATATAAGCACAGTCCTGAGGATGGTCAAGGGGATGCTGCACAGTGCAAGTGTGCTTAACGTAGCTGAATCAATCGCATGCTCAAAATGGCCCAAATGATACATCTTATATATATTCTTACCACAACACAAAGGCATAATAAGTTACATGCAGCATGTTCCTTAGGCAAAAATCAAAAGGAGCTTGATATCAATATTCAAATTACACATGCACGATGACATATATATTCACACTTCTATTCTTTCAGATTGGTTTCCATACATAATGAAATGCTATCACTTCGGACATTCCACAAAAGCCACAGAGGCCAACGTGAACATTAGGAAAGCTGGTTGTAACTCACCGCTGCCTGACAGGCTGCTACGTCTACTTTGCCCAGATAGCACAGAGGGTATGAGAGCATTCATGCCTCTCTGACGCGAAGGTCAAAGATCCCAACCACAGGATCACAGTGGACACGCAGCCTGCCAACAAGCTGACCAACCTCTCCGCCAGTTGCATGGACTTGCATCTGCCTGTGCATATCTCTTTAAAAGCAGAGCACAGAGATGTCTATGAATAGACAGGTGGACAAATGAAATGTGGCATGTACATGCAATGGAATGTCATTCTACCTGCAAAGGGAAGGGAAGGAACACATGCCACAGCCTGAAGGAATCGCAGCAGCACATCCCCAGCGAATTGAGCCAGACACAAAGAGCAATGCCCTGTGGCTCCAGTAACACAGGGTAGTGAGCATCAAAGATGGTTTCTGAGAGCAGAGAAGGGAGTCTGTTTTGTTTAATGGACTTTAATAGATGCCAAGCTTCAGGCTTTGCACAATGAAAACTGTTACACAATGGATAATGGTAATGGAGAATAATAATGTACTTAACATTCCAACCTGTGTGTGTGTGCGTGTGCGCATGTGCCCGCGCGTGCACACACACACACACACACACACACACAATGATTGCAATGGTAGACTCTGTGTTTGATAGACAGTCATAACTGAGAATAAAAAGTCTCAAAATAGTACCCAGAAGCTGGTCTTCTGATTAAAAATCAAAGAGCCGCTGTCATTCATTGACCATCTGCTGTGGATCACAGTGCCACCGAAGTGGGGATGCTCTAGCAAGGCTCTAGGAAGGAGCTAGGAAGGCGGCCCTTTGCAATGGTGACATTCAGTGCACGAATTCCCAGGGACTACACTTGGCAAGGAAGAATCTGAAAAGTTCTATATTTTATCTAAAATTGCCTAAATTAAGTGTCCTAATACTTGATACACATTCTAGCTCAGAAACCTCTCAGGTCACAAGTCACGTGAGTCATCTTGAAAGACAGGTATCATACCTGGGGGTAGGGGCAAGCCAAGGACATGAGAGCAGGGTGCTTCTCCAACCTTCTTCTCAATACAGCATTCCCCGTGCAGACTCGTGTGAACACACTGGAGTGCGCTCCTGGAGGGTAATCTATTTCTAGCAAAATTAACTTGCCAAGTTAAACCAATGGCTTCCAGGGTCAGGGAAAGTGGCTTCCCATGAATGACAACGCTAACAAGAATATGACAGAGTCATCCAGCAGCTTTCCCGCCCGAGGAGGGGTGTCTGCCCGGGAGCAGTCTCCCGGGCCTGAACCTGTAGGAGGGCCACCTCTGCTCCTGTGCAATGCCAGGGAGAGGGCGGCCTGCAGAAGCAACACAGCTTCTGGGAAAGATCCTGTTTCTGGCTCCAGTCACCCGGAACCTTTCCCACCCGAGGAGGGGTGTCCACCTGGGAGGAGTCTCAAGGCCTGAGCTGGCAGGAGAGCCATCTTTGCTCCAATTCGCTTAGGCTCCAGTCTGCTCTAGCAAGAGTGTGGACCACAGAAGTTACACAGCTTCAGGACAGACAGAAG
>NC_034600.1:29274252-29294007 GCF_900095145.1 Mus pahari
GGCCATCATTGGGAAGAGAGGCCCCTTGGTCTTGCAAACTTTATATGACCCAGCACAGGGGAAGGCCAGGGTCAAGTAGTGGTAGTGGGTGGGTAGGGGAGCAGGGTGGGGGGCTGGTATAGGGAACTTTCGGGATAGCATTTGAAATGTAAATAAAGAAAATATTAATAATAAAAATGAAATTAAAAAGAACATGACAGTATAGTCTTCATATGAATTTCTAACTAACCTTTGTCAGTTCCCATTAGAAAATGAAAATAGTGAAATAATGTGCAACTCAAGAGCCCTGACAAATGGAGGGCCTCCGACCTCTGACCTCCAAACTATTCTGGAGGGTGGGGGCACTGGTTTTTCTAGACAGGGTTTCTCTGTGCAGCTCTGCCTATGCCGGAGCTTGCTCTGCAGACTAAGTTGGCTTTGAACTCTAGAGATTTACCTAGCTCTGCCTCTCAATAGCTGGGTTCAAAGGCATGTGACACCACTGCCTGGGCAAACTCTAAACTATCAAGAATTCAATTCTGAAAGCTGAGTTTCTGTGCAGTAACACTGAGCCTGCCTCTCACCAGGACAGCAGCAGTTCATCTTGCCATGTTCACAATTGGACCGTATGTAATCCCATACCAAAAGTGAAGGCAAAACTAGATTTCTATTTAATGTCAAAATAAATATAGTATTATAGCAATTAAGTGATTTCAATAGCACATACAATAAAGAAAAAAAAACTGAAACACATTTCTTCATGAGGAAAACTATTTCATGCCCATATGTCAAATAAATAAAATGGGGTGAAAAAAACAAGGAACAGACTGAGAAGGTTGTATTTATGTATACAACACACACACACACACACACACACACACACACACGCACAGTGTGTATGTGCGCGTGTGTGTGTGTGTGTGTGTGTGTGTGTGTATGTGTGTGTGTGTAAAGGCCATAAATTTGAGAGTAAGGAGGGGTATATGGTAAAGTTTAGGAGGGAGGAAGAAGATAGGGGCAATAATGCAATTATAAATCTCAAAAAGTGAAAGAAATTTTTTTAAAAAAATTGTTTTCCATAACTCAGCTTATATTTGCTAGAGTTTTTTCGTTTGGTTATTTGTTTCTAAACAGGGATCAAAGTCAAGGTTTTGGGTATTGTATGCAAGCACTCGGACACTGAACTATATGTAGTCTCAGTCTTTGGTGTTTTGAGACAAGAGTCTTAGTTATAAGCTCAGGCTGGCCCTTAATTAATACCCTTAACTCTGCCTAAGAGCTTTGAGTGCAGGCGTACAGCACAGCATCTGGCTGGATTTTGTCTGTTAATAAAATTTAAGTGGCCCAAAGGGAATGGAAAGAGATAAGAGTAGGTTTGGTTACGATAAAAATATATTAAATATATATATGAAACTGTCAAAGAACACTGGGAGGTGTCCCTGCAACCATTAAGCCCAGCGGAGCCCACGAGAAGAGATTAGGAGATCGTCCTGTTCAGCATGACTCAGTAGCTGGTGTTGGATCAAACTTCAGGTGTCTGACCCCCAAATACTTTATTTTAGGCACATTTAAGCACAGCACAATTTGGTGAGATGTTCCCTGATGATAATTAATTCTGTGAACTCAGTGAAGCTGAAGACATGACTGCTTCGGAACTCTTTGCAAAGCACATGTGACATCTTCCATAAAGGTGGGTTCTGTAGATGGACTAAGAAAAACCAGCTCATGGTAAGGGTCTTGGGGAAGAAGGTCACCAAGCTACTAACCACCTCTGCTCTCAGACTTCTGGGTGGAAAGCTGGTTATACACCTCTTCTTTGAAGAGGGAACCTTGTTTGTTATTCCTGGTTCCCAGAGTGATTATCTGTGAACACAAGGACCTCTGTGCCTCTCACAGAATATGTTTTTAAATATGTGTAAAATACATATATACCAAATGAACCCCAGAAGGTACATTCTGAAGTGCAAATTACTTTCTTTAAGAAAAAAAACATAATAAAAAAAAAAAAAACAGTAGCTCTGACAAAGGAGTCTGTGTGTTTGTTTGTTTGTTTGTTTATTGCTTTGGCTGTGCAGAAGTAGGCACACATGCAAATGTATGTGCACATGCTCAGAGGACAGAGGGGGGACTTCAGGTACCCTATCTGTCACTCTCTGTCACTCTCTCAACCTTATTAGTTTAAGAAAAAGACCGCACTTCTTAGAAGCTTGCCTTTTTGGCTAGATTGGCTGACTACTGGCCAGAAAGCTCCTGGATCTGCCTGTTGCCAACTTCCAGTGCCGGGACTAAAGGCCCAGGTAACCATGCCTAGCTGTTTATGTGGGTGCTAAGGATTCAAATCCAGGTTCTAATGCTTGCATAGCTACTGTCCTTACCAAATGAGCCATCTTCACAGCTGCTGATAAAGCTTTAAAAGCACTACACATAAGACATTTGTGAACTATAGCGAAGAACTCGAAGCCAAGGTCTACAGAACTTTAGCCAGTCAGAATGGTTCGTGTCACAGAAGTATTTCAGTGTGGTTAGAACTTTACAACTTCTGTAATGAGACATGAAGCAGTCATAAAAGCTTTTACTACACTAAGGGACACAGGCTATATTGTGGCAGAAGGAGTGTTTTTTTTTTTTTTTTAAGTTGTCGAACTTAAGCATATACTACGTAATCCTTCTCTATAAATACAAGAGTATTCTAAGCTTTCTGGGATTTCTGAGATGAGAAATATCTGTTTGTGTTGGAGGTTTTGCTTAGGGGAAAAAAGAAAAATCTTTTTCTTCTTTTTTTCTTCTTTTTTTCCAGAAAGAAGTAGCACTTTAATAAGTGAACAAAGGAAATGTGGTCCAAGGCTGCAGACAGAGTCTGTCATGGGGAGGATGGTTTTGAAAAGGATCAACTGGTCTACCTCCTCCTCCAGGGCCTAGACCAGTAAATAGATGGAAGTAGGAAAAATGATGTTGAGCATGATGACCCAGACCCTTACAGATAAATGTCACGTGTCCTCTCTCATTGGAAACTCCTAGCTCCAAATCTTCAGATGTGAGTGCACAGCCTAAAACAACTGCCAGAAACCGGGAGAGTCCAAAGGGACATTTCCCAAGGTAGGGATGTGGGGAATAGCAAGCTACCCAATCAGGGAAATGGAAAAGCAGGGGTCTGGGGGGCTCTAACTAGGGAATAGAAAAGGAGATAAATATAGAGGAAAAATAAAATAATAATAATAAGGTCTGAAACGCATAAGAAATCATAATACTAGCTATTTGCCTTAAAAAGGCCTATTATACACATAAATTTGTGTATCTATTTACATATAAAGTTTAAATAAAAATGTCTCACCTGGCCAATGCTCCTTTCAATAATCAAAGACCATTGAAGAACCCACCTCCTCCCACACCACCATAGCCATCCAGTACTAATTCCTTATAGCGGCATTGTTGAATGCTGTCTAGAACAAACAGAAGACCTCGACCATCATTTGTTTATGTGATGTCACCTGACTAACCTTTCTCTGTGCAGCGGGAAGCCCCACAGCACACACCACACATGGAAAGCCCTCTTTTGAGTTATCGGCCAGGGCTGTCTAAAAGAGTCCCAAAGCACGCAGCCCACTGCTGCTGCCCTTGGTTCCCTCAGAGCGGGAGGGTAAGTCCCTACTGCTGAAGACACCACACACTCAGACACAGGGCTCAGAGGCCCTTGAGCAGGAACTGCCCTGAATGCCTCCCCTCTGAGGACTTTCCTGATATCAGAAGGCACCATGTAAGCTCCAAAGGAGAGAAGTAAGGCCAACAGTTCTACCTGGCTATAATACCTATAAACTAACATCACACAGTAAGCCTAAAGGTTATTGTGAAGTTACGAATCTTGGAGGAGAGTCTACAACCACCACCTTACAGCAAAACCCCTAACTACAGTCTAAATATGTTTCCTAGGACACAAAAGTAAGGGTAGGGCTCACCCCTCATCACATCAACACACACACACACACACACACATACACACACACATGCACCAACAATTAATAATAATAACAACAATGTCATGAATTTGAAAGAGAGCAAGAGGCACATGGGAGGGTTTGGGGAGAGAAAGAAAAAGTGGGGGATAACATAATTACATGATAATCTCAAAAATAGAAGAAGAGCAGTGTTTCTGCATGTGTCCACAGTCTGGAGATTTTCTGAGGCTTTGTGTTTTAAATTTGCATTTATGGTAGCTCTCACATCGGTACTCTGTAAATTTTTTTGGAAGAAATAGATTTCAATCTATGTTTTTAAAATCTTCCAAGAGGACCATTTCCTAGCTTTCGCATCAGTTTGTTTGATTTATAGGGCACCTCCTGGTTAGTTTGCCAGAGGATAGAGCGTTATCAGGGAAGGTAAGCATTTCTTTAGCAGCTCCTGAAGAATTGGTGGCTGGGACTGGAAGCTAAGCCTTTCAGTCTCAAGGACAGCTGGCAGAGAAAGGCTTTGCCAGAGCCTGCATCACAGGGCAGAATCGTTTGACCAGCAGATACTTCAAACCTATTTCAAAATAGATGCCAAAGAGAAACAAGCAAAGGCCTCAGAGTATCCAGCTAACATTTCACACTGATGATTCCAGAAAATAAAGGGTAATACGGAAGCTTTGCTATAGTCTTTAATCCTTAGAACTCTTTCCATTTTTGCATCGGCTACAGAATATGCATTGTTGTGTTATCGTGGGATAAGTAAACACATAAATACATTAAGTGGGATACATGCTAACTCTTTTTTTCTTAATAGAGTACATATTAGCATTTTGAAAATCTGCTTCTACAAAAAAGCAGGCCCTTCCCCCCCTTGGTCGGGCCACGCATACTCTTCCCCCTTGGTCGGGCCGTGCATGCCCTTCCCAGCAGCTTCCTTTCAGTCAGTTCAGGTGGCTATGGCTATGGGGTGAGGTGCCATTCTAAAATGCAATTCTCCAGTACACGTGATCTGCATCCAGGGGGTGGTGGTGCATGGGACCTGCACCCCAGGGTGACATGATGCATGGGACCTGCACCCAGGTTAACATCATACAAGTGACCTGCTCCCAGGGCGAGGTGGTGGATGTGACCTACACCCCAAGGTGACATGATGTATGTGACCTGTACCCAGGGTGATGTGATGCATGTGACCTGCACCCAGGGTGAGATTGTGCATGTGACTTGCACCCAGGGGGAGGTGGTGCATGTGACCTGCACCCAGGGTGATGTGATGCATGTGACCTGCACCCAGGGGGAGGTGCACCTTCACCTGTGAAGTTCCTGCTTTCTTCCACCTCACCTGTCATTCCACATGAGGCTAAGTGAGACCGAGAGCCACCTCAGACTTGATCTCAGCAGAACCATCCAGGGCCAGACAACACGTTACTGACCTTGTACCTTCTGTTTGATAACTCGTATCTTATTCCTGCCAGCTCAACCTCTTGCTATTTTTAGTATAAAAATTTAAAAGCCACTTTGGGTGATATTAGCTACATTTTTCAGATTAATTCCCTTTGGCTTTTTAAGCAAAGTAACTGCAAAGCAAAATAAGTGACATCATGTTTGGAAAAACCTGGTTTCCTTGAAGGTTTTAGTATTTTGTACACTTCAGCTTAAATGTCTGGCTCTCATTACTGTAGACTTTGAAACCATTTATCTTTGTGTGTATGTGGTTTGTGGCTGTGTGAACACTTGTGTGCTTGAATAAGTACGAACACACACACACACACACACACACACACACACAGCATGATGCACAGATGGAGATCAGAGGGCAACTTTAAGGCTTGACCTCCACCTTCCATCTTGCTTAAGGCAGGGTCTCTTGGTGTATGTTTCCTCTCACTATGTAGGCCAGACCAGCTGGCAGGCAGGTTTCTGGGGACTCTCCTGTTTCCTCCCCTCTCCCTAAAGGAGCTCTAAGATTATGTGGGCACTAGAGATTCAGACTCCACCACAATCCCCCAGACTCCCTCCATGCCTGGGCAGCAAGTGCTTGACCCACCAAACCATCTCTCCAGTCCTGAGACTGATTTAGAAGTGTTTCATAGCTGAAGATCCCACACAAATTCTGGTAGAAATAAGAGAGCCCCCAGGTTATTCCAAATCCTTCTAAAACTCCTATTGAACCTTTCCTAAATGAGCTGGGGAGAAAGGAATTAGAAAAAATTAGGATCCACCTAATACAACTAGCAAACTTCCAACTGGATATTTTAAAATTTTTATTCCCCTTGGGTTTTTCCCAGATGAACTCCTCGTGCATGGGAAGGGACTCTGAGTCCTGCTCTCGCTGGCCAAACTATGCTGGCCGGGTCTCCTTCTACACCAAGGTCAGTGATCATACACGTTTGTATTTTGCCCTTGGCCCTTGGCATCTCCTTGTACATATCTCACACTCCAGCTTCTGCTGTGTTCCCAAGGCTCCCTCCTTGTCTAAAAACACTTTGGGGGGAAAGTAAATGCCAAAATATTTCCAAAAATATTACAGATACAAGTGGATAGTCTGGACAATAGTCCATAAATATTTTTCTTAAGTTTGTCTCCAAAAAGAGAAACAAATCTCACTAATGGGATAATGGGATACTAAAATAGGTTTACAACAAATATCTACTGTCCAAAAATTTTTGATTGGCAGTTAACTCTAAAGAAAAATATTAGACTATTTTAAGTACACTAAATTTGTAAAGTTAAGAGAGAAACTTTCTGTTCCCCCCCCCCCATGAAATTCCAGGTCTCTAACTCTTATACCTCCAAATGAAATAGTTATGGATATGAAGCTATAACTTTATTATTCTGGTGTGAAGATTTTTTGGAGTGATAGTACTGTTTGTTTGTTTGTTTGTTTGTTTTCTTGCTTGCTTGTTTTGAGACAGGGTTTCACCATTTAACCCTGACTGGAGCTTGCTATGTAGACCAGGCTGGCCTCAAACTCACAAAGATCCACCCACCTCTTCCTTCTAGCTGCTGGGATCAAAGGCTGGCAAAAACCATGCCCCACAAAACCAGATCTTTAATTTTTGTCTTTGAACATGCTAATAATCAGTGTCTTACATGCTTTTTATAAAACCCACAGCAAATTACCACTATAAATACTATACTCTGAACTACACTATCACACTCAATAACTACACTCAGACAGTTGACATAGCTCACGCTATGCTAAATACTCTATAAACATGGCAGCCTAAAGAATGTAAGGGACCCAGAAGCTTAAACATGAAAATAGTCCACACTAAACTTACAAAATGAAGGGTCTGGTAAGCGTAACTTTTCCACTCATTCTCCACCCCTGTCTCCACTCCAGCTGTTACACCTCTGCAAAGCAATGGGGTTTTTGTTGTTGTTGTTGTTGTTGTTGTTTTTTGTTTGTTTGTTTGTTTTTTGTAGTTGATAAGTTTTATCTCACCGTGATTTGCAAGTGGTGCAATAAAATATAAATCACTTTAAAACTCAAAAGACCTTAAGGTGTGCTTATTTTTAATAAAGTTAAGAAAAGAACCCTTGGGAAAATGTTTAAATTTTATATATGAAGCAATTTCTCAGTGAGAATGTAGCACAGACCCACCAGCAGGTGACACGGAAAAATCATGAAGCAGCAACTTCAAACATAGTGCATAAAGAATAAAAGTCAACCTACTGGCCGTCAAAACGATGCTTTACTAATTAAATATGGCGGTGCAGATTTTATATGTGCAATCAATCACTTTTAGCAGAAATATATATACAACATCCTAAATCAGAGAGAGAGAGAGAGAGAGAGAGAGAGAGAGAGAGAGAGAGAGAGAGAGAGAGAAAAGATGGAGAGGAGAGGAGAGGAGAGGGAGAATCACTTTCTTGATTAGCACAAAATGGACAATGACAGCTTGTATAAGATTCCTCAGTGAACAGCAGAGCTGGTGGTCCCCAACTCAACTGTGATGCTAGTGGAGAAAGGTACATTCTGGGCCGTGAGGCCAAGTCCCAGAGCCAGCCTTTGATGCCAGCATAGGGGAAATGTGTGAGGAGGGAGCATTTAGGCATGAAGCTACTGTGGAGCAGACAATGTTGACTATATAAACCTGCCTCTGACGAGAACGAGCTGAGGCATTCAAGTCTCGCAGCCGTAGGAGAAAAGCTAGACTATTTCATACACTCACTGGGGACATGCCTGAAGATCAGACGGGAACCGACAGCACAGTCACTCTTCAAGAGGATCTCATTAATGTGAGCTGATGGGGGTGGGAGTGGGGAGGAAGGAGAGCCAGTCGGTCTGAAATAGTGCAGCCTAAATTAGAGGATGTTTATTAAGTACAAAGAGGAGAACGAGTTGGCTGCTAACAGAATGTTCCGCCAAGCCTGTCACACTCATTTGTACTTCTCAGGATATATTTGCACATAGACAAAGCGATTAATGCCTTATAAAGCTTTTTCCAAATCTACTGAACTTTTCCTGATTCTGAGAGTCTTTTCAGTGTACTGCTTAGAGTCAACACAATGCCCAATTATCATCCAAGCATCCTGACCAGACACAACCTTTCAACACTTCAATTCCCTCCTTAGCAAAAACTTGCCAAAGTCAACTCATTGTCGTGGATTACATGTAAAGCAATCCAGAGGCTGTCAAAGTGCTCATAGCATGGTCCGGATGGTAGGATGAAGCAGGGGGGTGTCAGAAATGGAACTGGAGACTGGCAGAAGGCAATGGTATGAAGCCAGCATCAGGAAACGATGGAGTCCTCAGATAGAAGGGGTTCCACATGAAGACAGGCTTGATGCAGATATGGAGTTCAAGGCACAGAAGCCAGAGAGAGTAGCATGGATCTATACAGTATCCATCCCATCCCTAACCATTACCCACTATGTGTGTAACAGACAGAACGGAGTTGTGGAGGGTGAGGAGATGGATGGCTCATTCGATGAAGTGCTCGGCACACAAGCATGAATAGCTAAGTATGGATCCCCAGTAATAAAGTCAGGGGCAGCAGTGTGTGCTCAGAGCCCCTGGGTTGAGGGGTGGGGACAGAAACAAAGATCCCTGGGGCCTTCCGGCCCATTAACCTAGCAGAATCATAAGAAAATATGTATCAAAAAAGTAACTAGAGTAATAGAGAAAGAGTCTCGTCAACAACTGGTCTCCCAAATGTGCATACACTTTAACACATATACATACATACATGCACACATGCACACACACACACACATACATACATACATGCACATGCACACACACAAAAAACCCACACCTAAATTCATATATACATACACAGAAATGAGAAGGGACATAAGGGGAAGGGTCCTTTGGCAGGCACCTATCAATAACACTCCATATTACATGTTTATTCCAGGATTGTCTCAGCTTTCCCCTGATGGCAGATGCAATGCATTATCAAGTTCAGTACAGGCCCTGTTCCTGATAGCTCCACATTTGGGCATTGCTAACGACTGAATCAAATTGGACACAGGCCTCATCTCCAGTTCCATTTTAGAAAGTTGGAACAAGGAAACACAAAGTCATACAAGGTCCTGCCGCTACCACCGAACCGGTGGGCAGGGCTGCCCCTGCCCTCACAGGTCTGGATTCAGTGAGAAAGACCGTTCTGTGTATTGTAGCTGTTCTGTCTACAGAAATGTGAAGCAGCAAGGAGGACAAAGAGAAGACAAGCAGCACATTCCTGAGGAAGGGCTCATGAACTAGGTCCGACCCTAAGCCTTACCCGGAAGTTTGCCTGGCTCCCTCACCGTACAAGCCAGAGGGCCTCCACTTTTACTTCATTGAAAAGGAAGGTGATTTTTTTTTCTGGGGTCAAATGTGGAATTTCTAGAAATTAACATGTCAATTAAACCATGAGTTTATAATCTATGGTCTATGGATGGATTTTATAGAACCATGAATTCCATGAAATGAATGTAAAATTTTGTTTATATGCATTTTTTTCTGGCAAGAGTTTAAAGCTTAAACTCTCACACAGGTCCTCAGTGGACCATCAGAACTGGAGAAAAGATAATATATTCTGGGCTGGAGAGATGGCTCAGCGGTTAAGAGCACCGACTGCTCTTCCAGAGATCCTGAGTTCAATTCCCAGGAACCACATGGTGGCTCACAACCATCTGTAATGGGATCCGATGCCCCCCTTCTTGTGTATCTGAAGAGAGAAATAGTATATTCATATATAAAATAGATAAGTATTTTTTTAAAAAGATAATATACTCTACAAAGATCAGCCTCCTATTTTGTGAAAGCTCATGTTAGGACATTGAACAGATGCAGTGGGCTAGAGGTCTGGTTTGCCAAACACATACCTGACAAGGAACGTTCAAACAATCTCACTGGCAAGTATATACATAGCAGACAGGGACCGACATCTCACTGCAGAAAGGGAACAGAAAGCAATAAACACACGGCAAGATGCTCAACAGTGTTAGCCACTGGGGACATGCAAACTCACAACACAGTGAGATCAGCACCTGCCATCCAAGACAGCTTAAACAGGAAGAGCTCTTTCCCTGGAGAGGATGGGGAAACCAGACTACAGTGCTGCTGGGATACAAAGGATACAGGTACTGTACATCCAGGGATTCCTAAAAACAAGCACAGAGGTCAGAGGTGCCACCAGTAATTGTATCAATGGCTTTTCCAAACAGACCAAACTAGATGTTCCCAGACATCCTTCAACAGCCATAATAGTTCAACTCTAGAATGCAGATATACACACATCACAGAAACGTATAGTGGGCCTCTGCATTCTTGGCTTGTGTATTCATGAGTCCTACCCATCACAGACAAAATAAACAGTAGACATCTGTTGCATCTGAACTAAACTCAAACAATACGGTAGTGCTTGCCTAATGCTGATAAGTTATTAGGTATTATAAGTAATCTAGAGGTAACTTAAAATATATGGGAGGATTTGTATATGTTATATGCTAATACAACACCATCTTTATAAGACTTGGACATCCTCCAATCCAGGTATGCAGGGGACGTCCTGCCACATGCTATTTACCAACACAAAGGGAGGAAGCAATGATACAGACAGTTGCATAGACAGAGCGTCAGGAAGTGAGGCTAGAGAGATAACTCAGCAAGTGGGAGCACGTCTCCTACAGAGAGTCTGGATTCAGTTTCCAGAACCCATGTCGGACAGCTCCAGGAGGAACCAATGCTTCTTGCCTCCCTAATCGCCTGTAGTTGTGTGTATATACCTACACAGAGATACAGATACACAATCAGTAATAATGGAAATAAGTCTTTAAAAACTCCAGGAAGTCGCATTGAACAATGAAAGCCAACCCCAATAAGTTTAGAGGATACAGTTCCATAGACAACATTTTATAAAAGAAAAATGTCATTCAAATGGGGACAGACTGATGACTACTGGGCGTTAAAACCAGTAGCTGAAAGGCAAACGTAGAAAGATAATTATGATTATAGAAAGGAACAACACACTTGAAGTTTCACTGCCATTCAATGTCTGACATGGTAGTGGGCAGACGCGCTCACACGGGTGACAGAATGGTACAGCACAGACATGAAAACCACGTGCTGACTCATGGAAGTAAAGTGAGAAGCCTGGGCAAGGCTACATACCAGTCCTATAGAATGCTGCCCTAGTTTTTATTATTTGATAATCGCTTAATTTCATATGTATGAGTGTTTTTCACTGCATGCATGTATGTGCACCATATGTGTACCTGCTGCCCAAAGAGGCCAGAAGAGGTTGTAAACCCCCCTGGAGCCAGAGTTATGGAGATTGTGGGGTGCTGGAAAGGAAAGCTGAGTCCTCTGGCAACCAGTGCTCTGAAATGCTAAGACCTCTCTTTAGCTCCTGGAGACTTTTGAAAGGTGTGTGTGTGTGTGTGTGTGTGTGTGTGTGTGTGTGTAGCTGTGGAGGTCAGAGGAGGGCATCAGATCCCCTGAAGCTGGCATTACTGCTGGTTGTGAGCCATTGGCATGGGTGCTGGCACCGAACTCAGGTTCTCTGGGAGAAGAGGAAGAACTCAGTATTTGAGCCATCTCTCCAGCTGCTGGTTAAAATACTACCAATATAGTTCTGTAAGCCATAAGCCTGGAGCGAAATAGAACAGCATATACAAAGAATCTCTTATTGTTTCTGACAACCGCCTGGGAATTCCTAATTGTCTCAGTAAAAATTCCAGTTAAGAGAATCCTACCAGAGCATCTGCATCCGAATCAGCCTTTTCCCTTTTTGTGGTAGCCATGTCAGGTCTCCCGCTCACTCACGCTCTCTCGCTCTCTCATTTCCCTGTGCTCTTTCTTGACATTACTAAAAACCTGATTAGAATGTCTTTACTGCTTGCTGCATTTTGCTTAATAGTTTTGTGTTGGAGCAAAGCCTTGTTCTTTGAGAGTGAATTTGAGGGGCTGGAGAAAAGGCTCAGCATTTGCTGCTCCTCCGGGAGCTCACAAGCAGGAGATTCAACCTTCTCTTCTGCCCTCTGTGGATGGACATGAAGCACACATGTGGTACACAGACACACATGCAGGCAAAAGACTCACACAGAACCTTGATATTTTTTTTGCGCGGGGGGGGGGGTGGTGGTTAGAGACAGGGTTTCTCTGTATAGACCTGGCTGTCCTGGAACTCACTTTGTAGACCAGGCTGGCCTTGAACTCAGAAATCCGCCTGCCTCTGCCTCCCGAGTGCTGGGATTAAAGGCGTGCGCCACCATGCCCGGTAGAACCTTGATTTTTATTAAAAGAGACTGAACTTGAATTTTGGAAATAGCAAAAGATTCCCAAATCCACTGAGGCAGTAATACGTGTAAACTAAATAAGGAATGTTTTTTAGGAGAGAAAAAAAAAAAAGGCTAAATCATGAACTGGTTTCTCCTGTGAAGTTCCTTACTTTAAGATTTTGAGATCCCAGAGAACACTTAAATTCTTTTGGCTGAAAAATCCCCTTAAGAGGCAGCAAGAAACCACAGAAGGGCTTCAAGTGGGGCAAGACCTTACTTCAAGTTGTATTTCTACAACACTGACCCAAAGAGTACTGAGGAGCCTGGAGAGACAGGTCAGTGGGTCAGAGAGAAGAGATGAGGGGCAGACTCATGAGCTATCCCCTGCTACTTGAGGCTTTAGCCAGGTGTGTGTTCTTAGAAATTAAGAGTACCAAGCACTGTGGAGAGACAACCACACCTCCCCTCAGGTTCTCATCTGTATTTCAGACTCCAGCTGTGACTGCACATGACAAGCCTCTTGCTTCCTAGCCCCACCAGACTCCGTATCATCTGTATCCACAGGGATCCGCGAGTAATTTCCTTCACTCAAAAAAAGCTGAGAAATTCCTTAAATGCAACTGCTAATGATATGCCCATTTCTAGACCATAAAACAAATGGGCAAAGTATGAATGCTGGAGATATTCTAAAGCAATGTTTTAATGTTTAGAAATGACCTTCCTGTGAAGATTTGAAGCATTGAGATTTAGCCTTAGAAATATGACTGCCGTGCTCACTTCCGCAGCACATACACTAAAATTGGAACGATACAGAGAAGATTAGCATGGCCTCTGTGCAAGGATGACATACACACTCGTGAAGCGTTCCATGTTTTTCAATAAAAGAACCTCTGGGGGAATCACCATCCCTGATCTTAAGCTCTACTACAGAGCAATTGTGATAAAAACTGCGTGGTACTGGTACAGTGACAGACAGGTAGATCAATGGAATAGAATTGAAGACCCAGAAATGAACCCACACACCTATGGTCACTTGATCTTTGACAAGAGAGCTAAAACCATCCAGTGGAAAAAAGACAGCATTTTCAACAAATGGTGCTGGCACAAGAATGAGAATTGATCCATTCTTATGTCCTTGTACAAGCTCAAATCTAAGTGGATCAAGGAACTCCAACATAAAACCAGAGACAAAGCCTCGAAGATATGGGCACAGGGGAAAAATTCCTAAGCAGAATAGCAATGGCCTGTGCTATAAAATCAAGAATNGACAAATGGGACCTCATAAAATTACAAAGCTTCTGTAGGGCAAAAGATACTGTCAATAAGAAAAAAAGGCCACCAACAGATTGGGAAAGAATTTTTACCAATCCTAAATCTGATAGGGGACTAATATCCAATATATACAAAGAGCTCAAGAAGCTGAACTCCAGAAATTCAAAAAACCCCATTAAAAAGTGGGGTACAGAGCTAAACAAAGAATTCTCACCCGAGGAATACCGAAGGACTGAGAAGCACTTGAAAAAATGTTCAACATCCTTAATCATCAGGGAAATGCAAATCAAAACAACCCTGAGATTCCACCTCACACCAGTCAGAATGGCTGGGATCAAAAAGAATGTGGAGAAAGAGGAACACTCCTCCATTGCTAGTGGGATTGCAAGCTTGTACAACCACTCTGGAAATCAATCTGGCGGTTCCTCAGAAAACTGGACATAGTACTACCAGAAGATCCAGCAATACCTCTCCTGGGCATATACCCAGAAGATGTTCCAACTGGTAATAAGGACACATGCTCCACTATGTTCATAGCAGCCCTATTTATAATAGCCAGAAGCTGGAAAGAACCCAGATGTCCCTCAACAGAGGAATGGATACAGAAAATGTGGTACATTTACACAATGGAGTACTACTCAGCTATTAAAAACANTGAATTTATGAAATTCTTGGGCAAATGGATGTATCTGGGGGTTATCATCCTAAGTGAGGTAACCCAATAACAAAAGAAGTAACTTGATATGCACTCACTGATAAGTGGATATTAGCCCAGAAACCTAGAATACCCAAGATACAATCTGTAAAACACAAGAAAATCAAGAAGAAGGAAGACCAACACGTGGATACTTCATTCCTCCCTAAAATAGGGAATAAAATACCCATGGAAGGAGTTGCAGAGACAAAGTTTGGAGCTAAGAAGAAAGGATGGACCATCCAGAGACTGCCCTACCAGGGGTCCATCCCATAATCAGCCACCAAACACAGACACTATTGCATATGCCAGCAAGATTTTGCTGAAAGGATCCTGATATAGCTGTCTCTTGTAAGACTATGCCAGTGCCTGGCAAATAGAGAAGTGGATGCCCACAGTCATCTATAGGATGGAACACAGGGCCCCCAATGGAGGAGCTAGAGAAATAACCCAAAGAGTGGAAGGGGTCTGCAACCCTATAGGTGGAACAACAATATGAACTAATCAGTACCCCCAGAGCTTGTGTCTCTAGCTACATATATAGCAGAAGATGGCCTAGTCGGCCATCTTTGGGAAGAGAGGCCCCTTGGTCTTGTGAAGATTATATGCCCCATACAGGGGAACACCAGGGCCAAGAAGTGGGAGTGAGTGGGTAGGGGAGCAGGGCAGGGGAAGGGTATAGGGGACTTTCAGGATAGCATTTGAAATGTAAATGAAGAAAATATCTAATAAAAAATATGGTTACTATAAAAAAAAGAAATATGACTGCTTTCGAAATGTTTAGATGAGCAATTACTTAGTTGTGCTGTAAGTTAGACCAGATAATAAAGCAAGCGTAAAGTCCCCTCCCTTTCAGTATTGTTCTACTTATTTGAAAGTAAGAATATGCACGTGTGAAATAGGTAAATAATGACCCATGGGACAGACAAACATTGAAGACAATATAAAGACTCAATTGCTCGACAAATATTTACTGAGTGCCAATTACGTAGTGGACAGATGCTGTGGTGGGTCCTGTTCTTGGGGAAATGCCAGCTGTGTGGAAGAGGGGAAAGACGAAGCCCCGGTATGCCTGTATAGGGAGGAAGAACGTAAGAGTAGACACACACAATGGCCCATCCGCAGGGGAGGTGGCAAGCATGGCCTCTGAAGAACAGAAAGCCTGAGTTGAATTTTTAAAAAAATGTGGTGGCTTTTAGGTAGGGCCATACCTTGATAGAAAGGCTTGAGAAATGTGGGCAGCAAACTTTTGTGATTCTCAAAATAACTGGCTTGGTGAAGGGAGGAAAGAGAAGCAAGACAGGAGTTGCTACTGGCCTTCGGCACCCTGGCACCAAGGACAGTTAAGTGTCTTGTGATGGCCGACCTGCACAGCACCAGCAGCTGCCCCACCTCAAGTGCTGACTCTGAACCCTGGGGGGAACTGCTTAGGTAGCACTAGATTTGCCAAGAAGACCATGAAGGGAGACACTACAGGCATAAGTGGAGAAAGTATAAAGGAGGTATAAAGGAAGACCTATTTGTTGAGCTACAAAGACCTCCATAGCCCAAAGACATATGCGTATGAGAAAATTACGAGAAAGACTGCCCAAACTCCATTCTGTCCAAGGTAATGTCACATAAGATCATGGACAGCAGGCTAGTGGGGGGAGGAGTTAAGATGACGGAAGTGACAAGAAATGTGTTTTAAAAGGAGCACTATGGTGGCTGGGGTCAGATGGACTAAAAGAAAAGTAACTCCAAAGTCAGGGCAACAAGGAAAGAGTCGTGGGTGTCCTAAGGGAGGGACACTGCTGTCCCTCAGGGAGACACTGCTGTCCCTCAGGGAGACACTGCTGTCCTAAGGGAGGAACACTGCTGTCCTTCAGGGAGATACTTCTGTCCCTCAGGAGGACACTGCTGTCCCTCAGGGAGACACTGATGTCCCTCAGGAGGATAATGCTGTCCCTCAGAAGGACACTGCTGTCCCTCAGAAGGACACTGCTGTCCCTCAGGGAGACACTGTTATCCCTCAAGGAGACACTGCTGTCCCTCAGGGAGACACTGCTGTCCCTCAGGAGGACACTGCTGTCCCTCAGGAGGACACTGCTGTCCCTCAGGGAGACACTGCTGTCCCTCAGGGAGACACTGCTTTCCCTCAGGGAGACACTGCTGTCCCTCAGGAGGACACTGCTGTCCCTCAGGGAGACACCGATGTCCCTCAGGGAGACACCGCTGTCCCTCAGGGAGACACTGCTGTCCCTCAGGAGGACACTGCTGTCCCTCAGGCAGACACTGCTCTTTTTCAGGAGGGTGACTTGAGTACTGAATGAAGCACTGAGTCTCAGGAGACACTGTGTGTATGGTAGGCTACTGACCAAGATGCAGATGCAGAGAGCAAAAGAGGCAAATATTAAGATGGACACCCACCTCTAACCCTGTGTTCTTGGAACCTGCAGAAAAACCATTCCATACCCTAACAATTAATTTTGGGATTCAAGATTAAAGCAACAACAATTTTTTAAAAAGTGTTTTCTCTTTCCATTGACTATAAGAAGAAGGTTCAATGAGGTACAAAGAAAAATACGAACTAACAAGGCATTATTTTTCTGTCAGCCTGAAGGGTTTGGTGTATATCACCATGGTGGAGTGATAAGGGAACTTGCACAGGGTTGATCTGTAGCACTGAAAAACAATCCTGCACATTAGAATGGCATAGAAAAATATAAAACCCTACCCTTGAGACATTTAGGGACAAAACAGACACATGTATAGTTAACAAAGATCTTGAGGTAGTTCCGACATTCCAGAAAGTACAGTTAACCGCATAATAATACCCTCCGTGTGTTCTCCAGGAACGTAGTCCATAATTTCCTGTTTTCAAAGGCTCTACTAGATAAAACTCTGATTTTGCTCTATTTAGATATTACTAGCTCCTTTTAAGTCAAATAGAAAAGCAGTAGTCTTCTTATGTGACGCTTCAAAACTATTGCTTAGAAGCGTGCAACCTGTATGGACGGACTCCGCTAGGGTGAATGGCTGTATTGTATGTCATGGAAGTACTTTGTTGGTATTCCACTCCGAGGGAAACCAAAGACAAAGGCTTTGTCTTTCCGGGCAGTCTTGATGTGGACCAGTGGGTGAGTCTTAACGTTGGATATGCTCCAAAACGCGCACTGCCTGCGGTGAGGCAGGTGAAACTTGGGACTTCTCCCCTCTTCCTGCCTTCAACTCACACCCAGACCTCAGGCCCAAATGTCCCCGCCTCAGCTCCTGCTTTCTGTGGCTCAAATGTCACCATGTCCTCTCAAGCAACACTGGGCTCCTGTAGTGAGGCTCTAGATTTGGTCCCCAGTGTAGGAAGAGAACAGGACTGGGGGGGGGGGAGGACAGGAGAGGAGAAACGGGAACTAAAGGCTGAGCTCCCCAGAGCCTGAGGGAACAGACGTCACACCTAGGCCGATTTTCATATGCCCTGAACTGAACTACCTCTGTGTTCTAGAAAACACGACCGAAGACATGAACAGGGTGTGCAGATGCATGCACAGCAGATTTCCAGACAGTGCTTGGATGGCTTCTTCTCAGGTCACAGCATTAGCCCTGTTCATGTTCCTCTCAGTCCCCTCTCAGAACGCACATCCACACGTACACATAAAGACACACTTTTCCCTATCCGGCCTCCCAGTTGCTATGTATTATGTTTATTTATGTATATGAATGTGTATATTGTATGTGCAACATGATTGTGCTCGGAGCCATCAGAGACCAGAATAAGGGGGTCAGATCCCCTGGAACTGTAGCTACAGACAGTTGTCAGCCTCCATGTAGGTGCTGGGAGCCGAGTCCGTGCCCCCTGTAAGAGCAAGGAGCCCTCTCAACCACTGAGCCAACTCTCCAGCCATTAAGTTCCCACTCTTTGCTGGATGATTGTGATCAAAGTTAATAAGATAATGGATTCTCGTGGGTCTCAAGTCTTGGTTTATCTGTACCAGCAAACCGTGACTCAAAAGGGAACCCAGAAAAAAAAGAAAGATGCAGCTTAGTCAAAAGACAATGGAATCAGGCCTCTTGACTAAATTATAGAAAACGTGTGTGTGTGTGTGTGTGTGTGTGTGTGTGTGTGTGTGTGTGTGGAGAGAGAGAGAGAGAGAGAGAGAGAGGGGCCAACTCCCATGCCTCTGTACAGATCACAAACTTAGCTAGTGTGTGTGTCCTATAAATTTAGATTGCACGTTTGCGGAAGAAATGTCATTGCCACTGACAGCTCATCTAGCACTCAGTAAAACACAGATGTGACCAAGTGCTTCCCCAAGGTGCCTAGTAAAATTCAGACCAAGTGTCTGATTTACTGATCGGCAGACAATAGCCCCAGTTCCAGAAGACAGCGTTGTCTGCTTCTCTGCTGTGAAGCCATGCCGGGCTGCATCCAAATAGTTCATCTTTACCTTTGTGAATGCGTTAAAAAAATAAAACCTAAGTTAAAATTTTAAAACAGTGATTCCCTCTATTTTTTACTGTGAAAGCGATGCCTTCATGAACTGAGCTGAGATTCGGCCTCTGCAGGGGTATGGGGAGGGTAATGCTTTCTTTTTACCTCTGCACCCACACTCACACCCACACCCACACCCACACCCACACCCACACCCACACCCACACCCACACCCACACCCACACCCCACTGTGCCTTCAGGCATCCTTCCCCATGTGGGTCCCCTTTGTTCCTAGTTGCTGGAAGGTACTTCCTCCTTCCCTGCTCCCTGCTGTTAGCTAAAAATCCTAGGATGCAGGGAAACAAAGCTTCCAGCCCCAGGACGTTAAGATTGTCCTGAAGAGGTCCTGAGTAGCTAAGGCCATGATTTTGAGAACATTAATTTAAAAAAAAAAAAAAAAAAAAAAAAAAAGCCACTGCTTGCCAGCAGAGAACCCAGAGGAAATATTAAGATGCCAGAAAATAACTGAGAATATACACCTAAATGAAAGGGGGTATGGCCCTGCAGGTGAGGCTTACAGGGTGACCTTAGAGGAACTTGTTCATTGGGTTTTTGTGGCTCTCTTTTCTGCTAAAGTATAGCCTAAATAGCCTCAGATTCTGGCTGGTCAGAACTCTAGCTGTTCTCCAAAAGCCATAAATACTCACAGGAAGAGAGAGAGAGAGAGAGAGAGAGAGAGAGA
>NC_034600.1:29294052-29315172 GCF_900095145.1 Mus pahari
GAGAGAGAGAGAGAGAGAGAGAGAGAGAGAGACAGAGACAGAGACAGAGACAGAGACAGAGACAGAGACAGAGACAGAGAGACAGAGAGAGACATAGACAGAGAGGAGTTTAAGACCAAGAATCTTTCTCCTGGAAACCTGTGTTGGTTGACAAAGCCCTAAGATCAGTTTCTAGCAGGCTCTGAGGAAGCAGCAAAACCCTGCCTAGTGTGAGCCCGGGAATGAAAACTGGGAGTCCTGAACAGGGCAGGACTCACAGAGTGACACCTTCGGTCAAGTAACAACTAACAAGAAGAAGAAAAAAATACGGCAGTGAAGTCCAAAGGGAAGAACCAGTTTTCCCAGCCTGGGGTTTGCGTCTGACAGAAGGGGACGCCCTCAGATGCTTTGACTGGAAAACTAACATGCAAAATGTCCTACGCTACAAACACACACATGAGGCCAGCTCAGAATTCCAAGATGTCCACAGTTAACACCTCGTTTGACATCGGCTCACAATTTAAAATTATAAAGCACTCGACAGAAATCTTCATTTCCAAAAGATAACACCAATAGATTAAAAAAAAAAAAAATCAGTCCTTTCCAAACATGAAATAATAGATCAGCCAATCAGCCTATAAAGCAAGTCCCCGGGTCCTCACTTTCTCTCTTCATCTTCCCAGGGACGGCATTCCTAGCCATCAGCTGTCCCGACTCTGTTTGCTAACTCTGTTTCCTCTCATCGTCTAACTGCGCTCTTCCTCTAAGATCTTCCACTGTTCCCTGTACCGGGACTCAAGGGAACAAGTCTAATCATTAGACTCTTCAACAAAGACTAGCAGACAATGGCGATTGTTGGGAAAACATCAAGAGTCTTCAACAGTATTTGGGCATCTGCTGGGGATTTGGCGTATTTTATAAATGTTATACCACTGAGCAAGAGAAGATAACTCCATTTCTGAGGTTGGCAATGTATTGCTAGACAATAAATAGTACCTAAAAAGCAAATGTTATAGCATGTTAGAAGGTGGCAGAAAGGAATAAAAGGCGGGGGAGATCGGCGGACAAGGAAGTGAGTGAGATTTTAAGTACAACTGTAGAGGAAGGCTAGCAGGGGAAAGCTGTGCAGATGAGTTGGCCGAGCTCTGGAAAGCCTGCGGGCAGCGTGAGCATGCGCACAGAGCTGCAGCAGTGTGAGCATGCACACAGCGTGCGAGGTGCCCAGACACCTGAAGCAGAGGGACAGAAAAGGAGCAATAAGAGGTGAGGACATTGAAGAGTGGAGGGGCTAATCCCGCAAGGCTTCGTGGGTCATTCTGAAGCCCTGGGCTTCCTTTGGAGCGTGAGAGGTCATCTCCAGTTTGGAGCCGAGGAATGACATGAGATGACACAGGTATACTAACAGGCGTGTATATGCTACCATACTGTGCAGCGGCACACCGGGAGGGGTCAAGGGTCAAAGCAGGGCTTGCTAGAGGCCATTACTGAGACTCAACCCAAAGAGGCTTTGTCAAGAAAGTGGTAAGAAGTTGCATTTGGCTATATGCAGCAGACAGCTGGTAAGATGTCCTGACCAAATGGGAGAGAAATTAGAGGGGGAAAGGGAGACAGCTGTCTCTCCAAGCTTGAAGCCCGAGGAAAGCATGAAGCCGCTGCCAGCAGACATGGGGGTGGCATGGGTGGTACAGAGCTGGATGAGGAAACCAGGAGCTTGGGCACAGATGCTATCAGTCTAAGAGACGTGCACACATGAAGACACCCCAGAGGCATGAGACACACACTAAGGCTTTTTCATTGAACCCTAAGAGAAAGATAAACAAGGCTAATTGAGAGACAGAATCTGCGCCTGCCCTACATCTCAAAGTCCAGAAGGGGACCAGGAAAGGCATCTACGGCCAAAGGAGATGGGAGCATCCACAACAGGGCTTTTAGAAACAACAGCACGGCCCACCCTCTGACCGCAGCCGACAAGAAGTGTAGAAGCAACACAAGGAAGGGAAAGTACCTGGCCATTTCACAAGAAATCTCCCCCAGCCCGCCTGCTCTCACCCAGTTCTCCGGTTAGAACTTGGCCCACGGGGCTATTTTCCTTGGAAATCATGGTCATTTTACAAGGAAAAATGAATTCGAATTTTCTAGTGGTCAAGAGGGGAAACTAGCAACAAACTGCAGCTCAAGTCAACCCTGACTCCCGGAGACCTTTGCCTCCTGACTGGTTCTCAGTGTACATGTAGTGCCTTGGGGGCGATGCTTTCCCCTGCCTACACACGGGCTTCCTAGAGAGTTAATGGGTGCCTGCATATTAAACACCATGAGCTACTCAAACAAAGGGACAGTGAAACTGGATCTGTGAGGTGTGGAGGTTCAGAAACACCAGTTCTGTGGTTTATATGGCCTGGTTGTTGTACAGGCCTGTAATTTCAGCAATCGTGAGACAGGAGGATTACGATTTAAAGACCTGCTTGGGCTTTAATGGAAAGACGCTGTCTTTAAGATTTTAGAACTGTCGGGGTTATGATTCTGTGGCGATATGCTTGTCTAGTGTGCACAGGCCTTGGGCTTAATCCCCAGGCCTGAAAAAAAAACAAGATAATTGAATATTAAGACAGCAGAAGTTATCTTGTACTGGCTTGTGGAGGCATAACGAGATGGCCCGGGAGACTCTTGAAGTACAATCATGAAGTGATCTATTAAGATAAAAATGCAAAGTCAATCAAGTCAAGAGCCACTAAAAGTCCCTAAAGATGCATTTAAAAGCTATCACTCTAGGAAGACTCCTCCCCAAGGGTTAAATGTGCTGACCTGTGAACCACAATTAGGCCAAACCCCTAATTGTACAAGCTAGAAGCATGACAAAACCACAAGAGAAAACACGGACCTTTGTCCAAAAGCTGTAGAATCAGGCACATTGTAAGGGCCATCCATGAAAAGAGCCTTGTTGAAGGCGTTTTGCACTCCTATTTTCTATGTGCTGTCCAATGCCATTCAAACGGTGACAATTAGCATCAGACTGAATAGGCCACTGTACAGATGTTGTTCATATTTCACTGAGATGGGTTTCCCGGCCCAGTGGTACTGGACATCAGTATTCAAGCAACTTTGCATTTCAATTAATTCCTGCATCAGAGCAGGCCAAGGACCAGAAGAGCATACACATAGCCTAGAGAAGAAAATCCCCCCCTCTAACAAAGCCAGGACCAGAAAAACACACACATAGTCTAGAGAAGAAAATCCCCCCCTCTAACAAAGCCAGGGTGTGCTGGGATTCCTGTGCACCTGGGGATTTTACAGCATTCTGCTGCTTATCTCAGGAAACACAAGCGAATGATGGCCAGAAAATTATCAGACACACAGAGAGTAGCAGCCAGCCAGCAGCTGGAAAGGACAGCACTGGTGGCCTGAGTCTGCAGAGATGCTAATGAATTCATTTCAATGGTGTTTCACCAAGTGGCCCCACTGTGGATACTTGAGACAAGAGTCCACACATTCCAAGATCAGGGAATCTGAACCTCTCCTCTACTAATGATGCATGAAAACCTCTGGATTTCCATTTCTGTGTGGACTGCCCACTGCCGCTAATCTCTCCCTGGTCTCCCCACTGTTAGCCCCAGCTCACTCTGTAGCCCCATGGCTAAGATTCATATCCTGAAAATACTGTCCTTAGCTACCATCTAGCCTGGTCCCCTTCTAAAGACTTCAGTGGCTCCCAAAAACCTAGAGAGCAAAGGCCCCCTTGCTTCACTGTGTAAGAGAGGGGGGAAGGGAAGGGGGAGAGAGAGAGAGAGAGAGAGAGAGAGAGAGAGAGAGAGACCCTTCAGGGTCCCAGCCATGTCTTTCTTCTCCAGAGCAGACATGTGTGGGGCGCTGCTTGACCTGACCCCTTTCCCTTCTCTTTGTTAGCAACTGAATCTTCCCTTTGGAAAATGCTCCCTTGTATATACCTTTGACAGGAAGTAGAATTCCATGAGCATTACAGAAGCTGTGGGATTTTCTATGCTCTATACCTGCCCGAGTAGAGCCAGGAACTGGAACATTTCGAGCATGCATAAGCAGGGTCTTCTCAAACAGTTCATTTAATTACCAAAGTTTGTCTACATTGTTTGCAGTCAGAAACTGGGGCTAAGTGACTCTGCAGCTTCTAACTTCAATAACAAACCAGCCATCCACCTATGGTGACCAATTCAGTATCCCTCAAACACCACACATACACGGGCCACCCCTGTGACATCTTCCTGGAGAATAGAGGCAAGGCAGGAGAACCCTGACAAGACGAGCCTGAGTCAGAAATGCCAATCCAGAGAGAATGGGTGGGATGCTGAGCCTCAACAGACTGATGCTAGTGAGCCACACTAAAGGAAAAGACACAGATGGGTCAGAAGAGCCACATAGCCCATCGCACATACTCAGGACAGGACCATGACTGGGACTGGGATTTAAGATCCCACCCATGAAGCTATATACAAAATATAAGAGAAAGGGCTGAGAGACCAGAGTTGTAAGCCCACTCGAAGGGCACCTCGGACACTGTGAACATCCTGAGTGAAAGAGAGGTTCTGACAGAAATCTAACATCAGATCTCCAAAACCATGAGAGATCTCAATTACACTTTCCATAATTAACTTTTCTAAATTCCTAGTATCCTGTCTTAACACATCCTTAATATTTCACTCGCCTCCATAAAATTTGACAGCTCTTAAGCCAAGGCATGTGGCTTCTATAAACCCATTCCAGGATATCTTGATTTGTGACATGGCACCTTCAAGACCTATCCCATCATATCCTTGAGTGGGAAGCAGGACAGCTGCAGTTCATCAACGTCCTCCGTAACGCTGCAAGCCTTTAATACCTCAGGCTGTGGTGACCCGCAACCAAAAACTTGTTTCCACGGCTACTTCATAACTGTAACTTCACGATTGCTATGAAAGGTGATATGAATATCTTGTGTTTTCTGATGGTCGTAGGCACCTCCCGTGAAAAGGTCATTTGACACTCCCCACATCCACCTCAAGGAGTCTCGACCCCCAGGTTGAGAACAGCTGATCTAACGGGACTCATGCCCCTGAGATGAAGGCTCGTAGGTTCTGCCTTTGGACAAGTTAAGCTCATGAAGCCCTCATTTCCTTCTCTGTAAAATGGAGCTGTTGAGGGCAGTCGCTACAAACCTGAGCCAGTAGTGAATCACAGCTGGGGGACACCTCTGGGGTGTGCCACCCTGATGACTCACCCCATCCCCCAAGAACCAGTCAGTTAGTCTAAAGTGGAAGGTTAAGTCCCTTAGGCACCACTCCAACACTGGTGCTGACCCCAAGAAACCGTCCCATCGCTTGTGAACTCTGTTTCCCACCTGTAACACAGAGAATAGAATGGTCCCAACCATTCCTAGACGTGGGAGATGCGGCGGGGCCAATTTAAACTTTAATGGATTCTAGATGTACACAAATACCATTACCAAGTGCTTATGTACTTATGAATGACCTTCTCAGAGACAGATTTCCGACACCACCTTTGAATTTCCAGTTCAACCACTTTCCTCACGTCCCTCATAAACCCACAAAGACTCTTTATTGCTTACCGTGCCTCTAAAATCCGTTTGCCTTCCAACCTTCTTACTGTGGCCCCACTCTGCCTGGCTCTATAATACTGTTTTTTTTCCTGTGCCCAAATATTTACAGTTTCAGCACCTGTCTCCCTCACACTGCCTTCCTTCCCACTCTCATATTATTCCCACGTTTTCCCTCCCTCCCTCCCTTCCTCCCTTCCTCCTTCCCTCTCCTCTCCTCCCCTCTTCTCCTTCCCTCTCCCCCCCAACTCCACAAGCATATCCTAAAACCCAGTCCACTTCCTCTCCTGCGGGGAGCCCCTCTGAGGACCCCCAGGCACCCTCTCTGGACGGAGGACTCCAGAATTCCCAGCCCAGCTTCCAGGTGAGAGTTCTGACTTGGCTGACATTTCAACTTCCTTCCTGCTACTGTTATCTCAAGTAGGTAATAAGTTGCCAGAGGGAGAAGATGGTATCGCCATTTATATCCCTGCCCCTGTCAGTTGAGAATAGTTCAGACAACACAGAGGGGCACCAGGGACCTCAGACCTCTTTACAGCCTCCTAACTTGGATCCTCAGCTCACCTCTCAAACTTTCCACACACACACACACGTACTCCTCCAAAGGGAACCCTGATGAGGTCACATTCTCAGGTCTTCAGGCCAGCGAGGCAAAAGAGTGGGACCACATCAGTGGGAGGCTACACTCCACATGGTGACAGCATTAAAATTCAGACTTGGGTCTCAATGTCCAGCCACAGTTAAAGAATGACATTGCCTTTTTTCCCTAGTAGGAACTGAACCACAAATTCAGATGAAGATGCACATCACAGATTATAAAACAAGAAAAACATTAGGGGGAAAAGGAAAAAAGGCTAGAAGTCCCTCAGTGAGAACAGTAACAATGTTCCACGGTTATTCCACCACTGAAAAACATCAGTTTTGAAAGTTGTTTAATGGCATAAAGCCAAGTGACTAGAGGTTTGCTCTGCATCAGCCTAGATATTTTTAAAATAAGTCAACAGCAGTAAGGGTAGCTTGGGGGAGAACTTTTAACACCCTCCATGATGTCTGCCAGCTTCCCCCGTGGTACAATCCAACCAACAGTGTGACCTACACAGCTGCAGGGAAACTGAAGCTCCCTTCTGGGGCTGCTGCCTCCCATCCACTCCCGCTCGCTCCCTGTGAGACCTGAAGTCGCCTCTAAAAGTGTGGTGACCATTTATTCTCCACGGGCGTACCAGAGCATGTTGTTATTCCCTTCTGAATGACAGAACTGGGAGTCCCAAGTCACCAAATGAAACTTGATTGGGCTCAAAATTTAATCCAGCCTACCTCCCTTCAGAGCTCATGACAAACCTATGCCATTTTCACCTCTTTCTTAGTCCCAAGCAAACTGTTCAATCAGACTATCAAAGGCTCTGTCTATGTCAACAGGTCAGTGTCAAATTCTTATTATAAGTCTGACCCAATTCAGTTTCACTCTTCTAAACATCTCAGAAGGGATGGCAGCTTTGTCCTTCAAAGCCACTTGTCCCTTCTAAACTACTGAATTTCTGTCATCCGCTCCTTCCCATAACACCTTTCCACAGACAAGCTTCCCATGGGGTCTACCTGAGAAGTCTATACGCACAGGACTGTCAGAGCGTCAGAACACAGCTCTACCGATGCTTCTCCAAGTGAACTGTCTGCAGTTCTAAAACAAGTCAGCACACCTCGAGAAAGATGTCTACAAGACCCATTTGACTCCCAGCCTCAGCCAGGGCTTGCTTCCACCCGCCATGGTTAGCCATGTTGACCAGGAGAAATGAGGGTTCTCATTTGTATAAAGCAACCTGATGGGGGTGTCACACACATACTTCTCTCCACTCAAAGAGTCATGGACCAGGACACTCAACTCAAAGTGAGAAATGGGGCCTGTGCAGAGGCTACCGCAGAGAGAGAGAGGGTCCCAGATCCACAGGCTGTCCCCACTTCCTCACACCACAGGGGGCCCAGGCATGTCTCTCAGTCTCATTGCTGCCACCACTGTGTCAAGCGTCTCTTCCCTGATCCCTTGAGCAGCAAAGGAACAGCTTCCAGATTCCAGCTACTTCTGGTCAGACAAACACAGACTACCTCCTGGTAGTTCCCAGGTACTTTAACTGTTGTATCAAAGTAGAAACATTTCATAGAAACAACAAGCAAGAGTTCCTTAGAAAGCCAAAAGGTCAAGGGGAAACAGTGTAACTAAATAAAATTACCTTCCAGCCTGAGATGGTTGGATGCTGCACCGCTGAATTCACTTTACTCCTTAGGACTATGTCTCCAGGCGAGTAGCTTGTTATTTCTGAGCTTTCAAACTCCCAGTTTTCACATTTCTCCAGGTCAATAAAGTAATAAGGTTGAACTATATTACGGCTATAGCTTCCTAATCATAAAGGGAGTCTCAGTGAACACTCTCCTACCACTTTGGATAAAAGTCTGAGAGTTCTGGCTTCTTGCTATACCTTGCAGAGTGTGGTGGTGCCTGTGTCATCCCACAGGGACTGTGAGTTTGAAGCCACTTTGAGCTATACAGTTGAGAGACTGATTGGAAAATCCAGATAACAAGGGGGGGGGGAATTCATCTTGATTCCCATCCACATCTTCCTCACTCAATGACGCCCTCCATTCCCTTTCTACCCGTGCCACTACTACGTATATAATATCACCTAGGCAACATTCCCAAGCGGGACCACATACAGGCTAAAAGCTGAGGATTCAGCTCCATGCATGGATGCTAACCCTGTCTGACACCTCACTAGCTTGTGACTAAGCAATCCACTTAGTGTAAGCCTGTTTCATTCCATGTAAAGTTAGCATCAAAATCATGCCTATGGAATAAGGCAGTTGGAGGAGCAGGTGAGAGGCATGCAGGGATCTTAGCAAGAAGCTGGTCCATGGGTGCTCGTGGTGTTAGTGTGGTAATGGTGTTGGTGAGTATTACTCTCATAATATTATTCACCTGAGGTTGCCACACCCCACAATTTGAGGAAACACACCCCAAAAGCCACTAGTGGGAAAGAAGAGAGCTGCCTCTGTTTGCAGAGGGGACTGAAAGGGGGTGAGAGGGGAAGGGAACCACTGCTGGAATAGCGAGCCAGCCGGGGCTGCCATCCTGAACAACCAGCCCTTTTCTGGCCCCTCACTTACTTCTGCCTGTTCTGTAGAGGAAACCACCGTGACATCTCCAGGAGCCAGCACAGGCGAGCTATTACTTCAGCTACCTGACTGTGAAAGAGGCAAGACAGGCATGAGAGAGCAGAATGGCCTGCGACTTCTGTGACTGAATGTGTTTGGGGAATTGCCTTCCGTGTAATATAATGAAAAGCTGTTTCATGCTGTGTCTCATTCCAGAAATCGCAGATAACTTGTTTGCTCACCTATAGACTGCTGGTAATGCTGTTTCAAGTATAAAATATCACCCATTCTATGCCACGAAAGACTTATACTATTTCCTGGAGAGAATTTTTCCCCAAAACACTACACCAGAACTCTCAACACGAGGGCCCCACTCAAACAGCCCTACCTTGCTCTTTCATGGTTCACAGGCGCTGCCATGAACACAAGACAAACTTCCAGGGAAACGTAGATGTTCTAGATGCAGGCCATTATGCTTTTCAAGACATTATCTGTAGAAATGGGGAAACTTCCATGACATCAGAATGTGACTGTCACACGAAAGCACCCCTGCACGTGTGTAAGTGGCAAGTTTAACAAGTAGAACAGATAAACACATACACACACATACACATACACACACACTCACACACCTAAAAACATTATGACTCTAGATACATATTGAGAAAGAGGCCAGTAGCATTCTTCTGAGAATAGTGAAAACAGTTGAACTATTTGATTGTTTTCTAAACTCTCCATGCAGTTGCTTCATTCATTCAACTAAACTATCACGTCACTAAAACATGGGAAAGAGCAGGCAAGGGAGCCTCGGTCCTTTGGGCCTTGAGATGCTCAACCCAATGAGAATAGCAGACCATGGCAGAGAACTGTATGTGCAAGGCATCTCATGCAACACCAAGCTTTGGATTAAATTGGGACAGGTGGGAGCAGGGACTGCCCAGAGGAGAGATGACAGTGACTCCAGCTTCACCCCTGATATTAATTCCAACCTTCATTTTAGTGGCAAGATCCTTCCATTGTAGCCAGCCGGCTGAAGCATCAGCGTCCCAGTATACTAGCCACTAGCCATAAAGACTATTGAGCACTTGGAATATGGCCAATATTATATATATATATATATATATATATATATATATATATATATATATATCTTCAGACACACTGGAATAGGGCATCAAACCCCATTATAGATATTGTAAGCACCACGTGGTTGCTGGGAATCGAACTCAGGACTTCTGAAAGAGCAGTCTTGCTCTTCACAGCTAAGCCATCTCTCCAGCCCGAATGTGGCCAGTCTTACACGTTGACCTAATACTACTTCAGCTGCATTGTCCCAAATACGCTGATTATTTCACTTTTCACCTTTGGGTTTTTAATGTTATTAATGGAAAACTTTAGACAGTAAGGGGTTTGTTGATTCTTTTTTGAGGTGAGGTCTCACTGTGTGTCACAGCTGGTCTCAAACTCTTCAAGTCAGCCTCTTGTCTCATTCTCCTGAAGAGCTGAGATGACAGGGCATATGCCAGCACACCTGAAGATGTGAAATTACATACGGGACTCACGTTATATTTGTTTAGACAGCGCTGAGCTAAAGACTACATCACACAGCCTACCCTGATGTTATCTGTGACAAGGATGAGGTCATAGCTGGCGGGATGTGAACAGACGTACATCCACTGCCTAACTCGGGCGACGCCCTCCTAACATCTTTCCCAGTTCTTGCTGGATGGATAGAGATGTCAAGCTAAGCCAGCTGAAACCAAGCCAGTGAGACACAGTGGTGACCCAGGCACGGTGGCGTAATCTGTTGCTTGGATAATCTCAAGAGTGATCCACCCTGTTCTCCAGAAATCTGTAAGATTAGACAGCTCAGTAAAATAAGATGTTATCTAAGTCCCTCTAAGGAAACCTAAGCTGTATTCCAGTTAACACAAAGCAGGCATGTGGTCAAAGGTCCAAAAGGAGCCAGTCCGTTTAAGGATACCTTAAAGAGCAGGAGCTAGCCAGGGGAAGAGCCTGGCATGCTCTCATAAGGAGCAGGGGCAATGAGAAGGCTTATTTGAGGTGGAGGAGATGGCAGAGAAGGAAGAAGGGCCAGGATCAGCAGGTGCTACCGTGAGCCCTCAAACAGAGATGAGAATACTAAAGAAGGCGCTACAGAGGTGTGCCCCATGCTGGAGAGCTTAGAACTGTGGGTGGGCAGAGGAGGTGAACCCCATGCTGGAGAGCATAAAACTGTGGGTGGGCAGAGGATTTTGTTCTTCTGTCCCACAGGTGGAGAGCCACTGAGTGCCTTGCAAGTCTGTTTTGCATGGATCTGTCTGGTGTCAGTGCCAAGCCTGTCCTGTGGCGACAGCAGTGTGAACAGAATGTGGCCGAAGTGAGGGCTTGTCAATCAAATGTAGTGATGCGTACCTGTGACCCTCAGGAAGTGGAGGCAGAAGGATTAGAAGTTTAAGGTCATCCTTGACTACAGAGAAATTATAAGGCTAGCCCGAGCTTGAAAAAAAAATTATTAAAATCTTCAAAAGCCAAGCTAGAGAGATGGCTCAGCAGTTAAGAGCATTGACTGCTCCTCCAGAGGTCCTGAGTTCAAATTCTGGCAACTACATGGTGGCTTACAACCATCTGTAATGGGATCTCATGCCCTCTTTCTGGTGTGTCTGAAGATAGCCACAGTGTGCTCATATAAATAAAATAAATAACTTTAAAAAAGAAAATCTTCATAAAGCAATGTCATCCTGGGGAAGAAAGAGGGAGAAAAGCCAGGGAGACGGTTCCGCAGAGAAAGACACTTGTCACATGAGCATGATGACCTGGGTTCAATTCCCCCATCCCCACTACAGGAGCACATGTAAAAGCCAACTGAAGTGACAAGGATCTGTAATTCCAGCCATCCTGTGACAAGATGTGAGGCAGACACAGAAAAATAAACCAGAAACTCACTCGGCCAGCCAACCTGAAGTACACATTCACACTCATGCTGGCACACACACACACACACACACACACACACACACGTACTGAGTGCGAATAAATAAAGAAGGGGGTAGGTTGGGTGCCATAAGAACAAGGAGCAAACTGGAGCAGAGAAACAGGAACACATGGAACTTTGGGGGGCTCCGCAGCAACAGGACTTTGAGCTTCTGCTCAAAGTTTCTCTTTCTTAGCCCCAGCACTATTTCTTTGGTGGTAATGCACCCCAAACTGTTAATGCACCTCACTTGTTCTGTGTCTTTACTGTGTCCTCAGAGGAACAGTCACGCATGACAAAAGACAATTGCATCTAAGTTTGGTTTCGAAATTAAAATCGATCAAGATGAGGTTAAAGTTCATAGCAGGTTTGGGGGGGGGGTGTTTGTTTTTATTTTTGTTTTTGCCAGGCAAAATCCTGGAAGATGCTAACTTTACAGAAATTGCAAATTCACTCCACCTGTTTTCTCTTTGAGAAGTTAACGAAGTCTTTCTTTTTCTCTTATTTATCTACTATAATTGTGTGTCTGTGACACACATGTGTGGTCTTGCATGCGAAGGTTAAAGGACAGCCCTATGGGTCAGGTCTTTCCTAAAGCTCCAGGGATCCATCTCAGGCTGTCAGGCTTCCGGGGCAAGAGCTGTTACCTGCTGAGCCATCTCACCAGCCTGTGTACTTCACAAGAGAAGAAATCCCATCAATAATAATAATAATAATAATAATGATACCTACAAATATTTAGAAACCTTAATGATGATGATACAGATGTCTTTTAAAAGCATGAGCCTGAGTAAGTTACGGAGTGTCTCTGAGCTCCAGCCTTCATGGTGGATGACAAAATTCTAACACACCTTCTACCTCCCAGAAAACCAAGGATTAAGTGAGATTGTTAGTCGGAGCTGTTAACTGTAAATGGATAAACTCACTTTACTTTCTTACACAGAAGGAACACTACACAGTGAGTAACCTCCCTTTCTTGTATAAAGAAGTAAGCTATTGGATAGAGGGAAAACAACAGAAAGAACTGTAATTTTCCTTTTTTCTTTAGACAGGGTCTCACTTTGTAGCTCTGGCTAGCCTGGAACTCTCTGTGTGTATCAGGTTGGTCTCTAACCCACAGAGATTCAAGTGCATCTGCCTCCCAAGCGTGCCACACCCCATCCAGCCCACTGTACCTTTTACACTTAAAGTTTCCTACACAGAAATGAACCTATTCCATTAGTGTATAATGCAAATTGCCAGGCCTCACCTGCCAGAGATCTAATCCAGGAGGCCTCAATGCCCAGAGTTTATATCGTTAAGGCCTCCTCAGGCAGCTCAAAGACCAGCTGGTTTGGGGTCCAGTTCTCTAAACCAGAAAACACTGTCCCAGATCACAGAGCCTAGTGCACACGGTATCACAGACAGCTGAACTCTGTGCTGTCGATCCAGGCACACACCACGGGTGGAAAGAGTCCAGTTTGCACACGTGTGTGAGTTAGGTGTGGGAGCGCAGCATGTAGAAGGCATGAAACAAGACAACGCAGACGCCAGTGATGGGACACCGTACAGTAAGTGTCACCATGGAAGCGGATTCACATACTGACTCCAGCAACAGGACAGATGGTGGGTGACTGGCTCGGGCTCCAGACATCCTGGGGAACGAGAGCTGTGGGGAGACCGAGTGGAGGTGAGACGGGAAGGTGCAAAGGAGTGTGGCGTTCAGAAGCTGGCTGGGCTGAGTGGCCTGAGGTGCGCTTGTCAGGAAGCAGGCCAGAGAGGAACAGGGAAGCACACAGCATCTCACAGCATCTCAGCCATGCAGGCCTGGCAAGCACCAGGAGCCAGGGAAGCATTCTAGATACACCGCTGGTACTTTAAAGAGTCGTCATTCCTCTGCAGTGCAGGAACCTGCAGCGTGCCAGCGTACGGCAGAGAGGGACCTGGAAATGGGACCCGTTAGGAAGCCGTTACAGATGCCCAGCGATATGGAAACACATGGAACACAGCTGAAGCCACAGGAAGAAACTGGCAAAAAAAAATAATAATAAGCAAAACGTTTATGGGTTTTAAAGTTCGGTGTGAACAGTGGTATACAGAATCAAGAGAGTCCTTAGAGTTTAAAATGCTCGTTAGGAAACTCACACCACACCTCTCTCTGTTTTAGTGCTTGGCATTTGAAATGCAAAAATCCCCCACGTGGCCCCCACAGACTGGCACACTGAAACTAATTCCAGCTTTGCCTGTGGTCCTATCACAACCTGTTTCACACCAAATGTTGGCACACACAGTTAAACTGTGCTCCCACTATCACCCAGGCACCCACAGTAAGCCTGTGTCACACCAACCCCCGCTGAATTCACTCTAAGAACAAGCAGGGCCCCGGTGTGTGACTGGGAGTGGTCGCACCTAAGTGCCATGTCCGTCATAATGTCGGACCCACATTAAAACGGGCTGATTGGACATTGGAGATCATTAACATGCAAGTGGGTGCCCGCAATGGCTGAGGTCCTACACCAGAAGATTGCGGTGTATGTAGAGCAGTAATTCCAGAAGCCAACGGAGGCATTGCTGGATCTTGACTAAGGAGACTAATATGGGTTTTGAAAGTGTTTAAATTCTCTGCAGAAACCATGCTGTTGCCTGTCCTCCAGAGGTCAGGGGAAGGGAACGTGCGATTGTCCTTGGGAATGACTTGGGGAACTGAAGGACCCAGGGGACATAAGGAGCATGCAGAGAGTAGAACAGAGGTGAACAGGATAAGCTCGTGGGAGGAGCTGAATGGAAATCTTGCTCAAGTTCTAAGCGCACTTGCAATACAAGGACTCCTGGAAGGCATGAAAGTTCTGGGAACACAGGTTCTGAGCAGCCAGAGTTTGGGATCTACAGGATGGTGTCTAATCAGAAGCTTCTCCCTCTAAAAATTTACCTTGGAGAAATCATAATTGACCAACTGGATAGTAATTTGCCTGAGGGTAAAGAATGTTTTCTTTTTTTTAAACTTGAATATTTTTCCTAGGAAGATTTAAGAAATGCATATAAGTCAGACCATCAAAGACAGCTGTCTCCCTTCAGAGGGTGGCAAGTTCAAAGATGAAGGGAGATGATGAAGACAAATCCGTAGCCTCAGTGGAGACTTCCAGGACCTTTTGCCTAGAGCAGATCCTTCAGGTCTCTTGAACATGAGGACAAGCTGGACCCCCCCTCCCCAGCCTTCCACAGAACCTCCAAAGAAAAGGGAAGAGGGGCTCTAGACTCCCACAGATGGGTCGGTAAGCTTGCTGCTGGTCTGAAGCATGTTTCCTAGTCTCTCGGCTCCATAGGTCCCTCATCTCCTCATCTGAAGCATGGGTACACCGTGAGGTCACCATAGGAATTAACGCTAAGATACCTATATGGATGAGAGCCAACATTATAGGAATAAGAGCTCCGCTGTTTCCTTGCATGATACTGGAGTCAAAGTGCCAGCCAGATTAAGGTCTAGAGTCTAACCACAGAAAATAACTAATAAATGACTGGTACTATCACTATTAACATCGAACTCCAGACCTCCTATCTCTAAGACAGGCCCCCAGTTGTTCCTGACTGGAAGACTACATCGCGCTGTGGGTGGGCTTTTTTGCTCTACTCTATTGGGTTCTTCTACCCACCACCCTTCCAACCCTTATTCCAGCCTAATCCCTTCCAATCCCCCAGCACTAGGTAGGAGAGAAAGGAGCTTAGATGAGAAAGGGATGTGGACCTCTTTATACCACTTCCTGCTGATAAAGGGTGTCAAGTTCCCTGGAGCAAGTCCAGCCGAATACCTCCAACCAGCAACCCAGTGGTGCAATCCAGCAATAGCAAATGCAGCAGCAGGGCCCACAGCAGGAGGGGAAGCGGCAGCCACCACAGGCTCACTCAGGGCTCTCTCATTTACACCCAAATGGAAACTGTCTGCAGCTGGCAAAAGCCACGCCCCTCCTAGAGCACGAGACAATCATAGTCAGCCACTGTGGACAATCTGAAGCATCCCACATCCCACACCTGGGATTAAAACAAAAATGCACACACAGAGTGTAACTGAGTTTTCAAGGAAACCAAAATTCTCACTACACCCCTTGAACTCTGTTTCTACACTTCCGTTTAGATGTCTGTGTAGGTGCACACAGCCCATCCAGCAGTAGGACACCATGCATCCCCAGAAGATACAGGAGGAAGGGGGGTTTTTTTGTTTTTTTTGTTTTGTTTTGTTTTGTTTTTTAGGTTTTTTTTTTTGTTTGTTCCTTGTTTTTTAATGTGTTAAAGAAGCAGAGCCTTACCAGGGAAGAAACAGAAATCTAACCCTACAGAAAAATCAAAGTTCACTTGACTCTGAAAATTTCTAACGTAAGTCGAAAAAAATTAAACGTATTGCTGCAATTGATGCGATTCTAAACTCAACTGAAATGAGGAAAACAGGGTTTTCTTCCCCTCTTCTTATAGGTCCACCACCCCAATAGAAAGGCATCGTTTAGTCTCCAAGTTTGAATTAAAGGAAAACAATACTTGGGAGCAATGAACCAATCTCTCTCTCTCTCTCTCTCTCTCTCTCTCTCTCTCTGTGTGTGTGTGTGTGTGTGTGTCTGTCTGTCTGTCTGTCTGTCTGTCTGTCTGTCTCTCCTTGTCTGTGTCTGTCTGTCTCTCTTCCTCTGTGTGTGTGTACATGTATGCATGCACTTGCTTCTGGGTGTGAGTACAGACACACATGTCCCATAATGTACACACGGAGGTCAGAGGATAACCGTGGCTGTCGGTCCTTGCCTTCTCCCTTGTTTGAGACCAACTCTGGCTCATTGCTACACACACCAGGCTAGTTGGCCTGCAAGCTTTCAGGAATTCTCCTGTCTGTTCCTCTTCTCATCACAGGAGCACTGGGATTCCAGATGTACACTACCCTGCCTGTCCTTCATGGGTTCTAGGGATCTGAACTCAGTTTCTCCTATTTATGTGGCAAGCACTTTACCCATTAAGCCATCTCCCCAGACCCCTATTTTTTAACAGACAAGGAGACAAGGACTGGCCAACTATTTAATTGTATCCATCCCTAGCCCCTCCCTAAACATGACAGAAGTGCTCACACCACATGTCTTTGCCTGTAAGTCATTTTCCCTAGAAAAATGCTTCAGGAGTTAATTGGCTTTATACTGTTTCTAAGTAGTGGAAGGAAAGAAGGCATCTTTGTGACCTTCGATATAGAACCAGGCAGTTCTAGAATACAGCCACTCATTAGTGCCAATCCTTACACAACAGGCCTCTTTCAAACTCTCCCCCACTAATTTGAATTGGCTCTGCAGTTTTCTCCCAAGTCACTGAATACAGAAGTGTTAGATTAACAAAGCAAATCGGGATCTGGCAGGGAACCAACGGAGCCTGGTCTCTGTTCTCCTGCATCCATATGTGCACCAATAGGAAATCTATGCCCATAAATAACTCGCTGCAAAGCGAGCTAGAGCTTTTCGTTGTGTATGGATATGCCATTTTAAATTTTGCAAAATGTTTCCATCTCTATCCTGCTTTGATCAGCGAAGCATCGCTTTAGCTAAGGAGCTGCCAGTATCCCCTTCATAGGTCAGGGAACAAAGAATAAAAAACACTTATCTAAAATTTCACTAAGCCGGTCGTGGTGATAGCACAAGACTGTAATCCCAGAACTTGAGAGGCAGAGGCAAAGTGTGGCCTCAGCTACATAATGAGTTCTTGGCTATGCTAGGCTATGTGAGACCCGATTCCTGCCCCTCCCCCAAAAGAAAAACTACAGTTACACTCGGTTTGCACCTCTGATTAATTTTGAGATTCCAAGTGAAACCAACTGTATTTTAAGCAAATGCAACATATTAATCAATAAATATTTGCCTTGTTGACTTCGAGAGAAATAAATCCTTAACTGGCTGACTTACCCAGAGAAAATTCTGATCAGCTTCATTCATACAGAATATGTACTGTGTGTGGAAGTGCACACCTACAGCACTCAAGAGCCTGGGGCAGGAAGATTACAAATTTCAGCCCAGTCAAGGCTGTGTAACAAGAGCTGGTGGCTGAGACAGGCTAACAGAATAATGATCATTAGATAGCCATTGGTTTGAGAATAGAAATAGCCAAGCCTTAGCTTGCACGTGGTGGTACACACCTTTTATACCAGTGCTCCGAAGGGAGAGCCAGGCAGGTCTCTGTGAGTCTGAGCTCGATCTCTTACTTCAATGGCATTCTGATACCAAATACATTAACTATACTAAACATGGTTAGCTTTCTCAGGGACCTTGCACATCAGACGTGCAACCACTTATATACATTCCTGGTGCACATTACTCACAGATTCACAGACGGTGACAGATGAGGAAACTGAGCACTGAGGTATCACAGCTAGGTAGCTGGCCTTGTGGCTAGGCATGTGTCTGATCTCGGCATGTGGGATGGAGAGAAGCACCCGAGGATGGGATGCCTCGACAGAAGAGGCTGCGCGCATCCCCTTCTCATCTCCAAATCACATTGTAATAATACTAGGGCCTCCAGCTCGCCCTTATCCAGAAGGCTAGCTGTTTCCCATGTGTGCCTCTCAGCAGGTCAGACACTGGTCTCCATTGCAAAATCAATGCAGGACAGAAAGGGCCCCTCACTGTAATAATATTGACATTTATCAAAGCTGATGACTTGGCAATACATCGTATCCTTTTTACTTATATCTTGTTATGTCTAGGTAAGAAAAAAAGTTCAAAATGAAAAAATGCGTTATCGAAAGGTAGTTGTTAAGGACCGCCTAAAATGTCTACAGATACGCAGAGCAAAGACATCACGTGCATGTCCTCTTAAAATCTAGTCTTCAGTGTTAGATGGGCTACACCGTAAACTTCCATGCTTTTAAATGTTAAGCAATGCAGAGCTCACAATCTACAATATCTAGCCACTCATCACGAAGAAGCACATGCTCCTGGAAGAAAAACCCTGTTGGTTTCCATTAGAAGTTATCTGTTGTATGCTTGTCCTTATACTGCATAGCTCAATACAGATGCAGCCCAATGGCAAAGCCCTTGACTAGCACAAAGCCCTGAGTTCCATCCCCAAACTCACACACACACACACACACACACACACACACACAAATAATCTTAAAGAAGTGTAATAATTCTGTATTGAGTAAAGAAGTAACGGGCATCCGGGGACTGTGGTGATGAGTGCTTAACACTCAGGCATGAGAACCTGAGTTAGATTATCCACACTTAAGAAAGAAAGAAAGAAAGAAAGAAAGAAAGAAAGAAAGAAAGAAAGAAAGAAAGAAAGAAAGCCAGCCGAGGGCAGCAACATGTGTCTATAGTCCCAGCTCTGGAGAGGCAGAGATGAGAGGACCTCTATAGCTTGTTAGCCAACCAGTCTACCCAGCAAACAGACTCTGACTCAAAAAAAGATTAAGGTAGAGAGTTACTGAGGAAAGCCCCCAACATCAAACTCTGGCTTCCATAGGCATGCACACACACACATGCACACACACACACACACACATACACACACACACACACACATGCATACATAACCCCCCACACACATACTACCAAGAAAATAGTTAATCACTACATTTAAATCACATACTTACAAAGTTAATAGAATCTACAAAGTGTCTTTATTATTATGAGATTTATTTAAATTTACAGATACACATATACTTTTTTTTTCCTAGTTAGAAACTTGAGTGTTCAAAGACAAGCCTAATGTTCCTATCAACCGCACAAATTACTGAACTGATGGCAAACCCGTCTTCACTCATGTCTGTGCAGCTCCTTATCTTAGGCAATGATGAGTGTCTGAAGCATGTGGAAGGCAGACCTGGAACTGACCTGAAAGGACCCCTGGGGACTAAGCTATCCAAGTATCTAAAGGTGCTGTGCAAGCTGCCAAGAGAAAATGAATTAAAATTCTTCCCCATACGTAAAGCTTAAGAATCATAACGATATAAGCACATTATACCATCAGTAACAGTGTCAGGCCTTGGTGCACCCCCTTGAGATGGATCCCAAGTTGGGCTAATCACTGGATCGCCTTTCCCTTAGTCTCTTCTCCATTTTTGTTCCTGAAGTTCTTTTAGGCAGGAGCGACTCTGGGTCAGAAATTTTGACTGTGGGTTAGTAACCCTGTCCCTTCTCTTGAGGCCCTGTTTATCTACTGGAGTAGACTCTTTGAGTTCCCTCTCCCCAGTGTTGGGCTTTTCGGCTAAGGTCACCCCCCATTGGGTTCTTAGAGTCTCTCACCTCCTGGGTCTCTGACACTTTCTAGAGGGTCCTCCCACCTCCCACCTCCAACCCCTAAGGCTGCTTATTTCCATTCATTCTCTTGGCCCTTTGGGCTTCTCTCCTCCCCCACCCACCCTTATAACTGCTCCTGTTTCCCTTTTCCCTTGGCCCTCCCCTCTCCCCACCCAGGTCCCTCTCCACTCTACCTCTTGTGATTATTTCCTTCCCCCTACTAAATAGGATTGAAGCATTCTCACTTGGGCCTTTCTGCTTGTTACACTTCTTATAGTCTGTGGGTTGTGTCCTAGGTATTCTGTACTTTTGACTAATATCCACTTATCAGTGAGTTCACACCATGCATGTCCTTTTGGATCTGACTTACCTCACTCAGGATGATATTTTCTAGTTCCATCCATTTGTCTGCAAAATTCATGATGTCCTTGATTTTAATAGCTGAATAGAATTCCATTGTGTAAATGAACTACATTTTCTGTATCCATTCTTCAGTTGAGGGACATCTGGGTTGTTTCCAGCTTCTGGCTATTACAAATAAGGCTGCTATGAACATGGTGGAGATGGTGGGGCATCTTTTGGGTATATGCCCAAAAGTGGTATAGCTGGGTCCTCAGGTAGAACTATTTCTAACTTTCTGAGGAACCTCCAGATTGATTTCCACAGTGGTTGTACCAGTTTGCACTCCCACCATCAATGGAGGAGTGTTCCCCTTGCTCCACATCCTGGCCAGCATCTGTTGTCACTTGAGTTTTTGATCTTAGCCATTCTGATTGGTGTGAGGTGGAATCTCAGGGTCATTTTGATTTGCATTTCTCTGATGACTAAGGACTTTGAACATTTCTTTAAATGCTTCTCAGACATTCAAGATTCTTCTGTTCTGACTTCTCTGTTTAGCTCTGTACCCCATTTTTCAACAGAGTTATTTGGGTTTTTTGGAGGTTAACTTAAGTTCTTTATATATTTTTAATAATTAGACCTCTGTGGAAATTAGTCTGGCGGTTCCTCAGAAAATTGGACATAGTACTACCGGAGAATCCAGCAATACCTCTCCTGAGCATATATCCAGAAGATGTTCCAACTGGTAATAAGAACACATGCTCCACTATGTTCATAGCAACCTTATTTATAATAGTCAGAAGCTGGAAAGAACCGCAATGTCCCTCAACAGAGGACTGGATACAAAAAATGTGGTACATTTACACAATGGAATACTACTCAGCTATTAAAAACAA
>NC_034600.1:29315587-29340328 GCF_900095145.1 Mus pahari
CAGCAAGATTTTGCTGAAAGGACCCTGATATAGCTGTCTCTTGTGAGGCTATGCCAGTGCCTGGAAAACACAGAAGTGGATGCTCACAGTCAGCTATCGGATAGAACACAGGGCCCCCAATAGAGGAGCTAGAGAAAGAACCCAAGGAGCTGAAGGGGTCTGCAACCCTATAGGTGCAGCCATCATTGGGAAGAGAGGCCCCTTGGTCTTGCAAATGTTATATACCCCAGTACAGGGGAACACCAGGGCCAAGGAAAGGGAGTGAGTGGGTAGGGGAGCAGGAGGTGGAGGGTAAATGAAGTAAATACCTAATAAAAATTGGAAAAAAAAAAGAAGAAGAATCAGAACAATATCCAGCACAGGAAGATGCAGCCAAGGGAGCAACAGTGGAAATTGCGTCTTAGGGGTGACACTCAACAGAGGGGAATTCATGCCTGCTAACCTAGCCAACACTCATGGTTAATAAAGTCATAGAACCTGGAGAAGGACCTTTAACTCCTAAGCCAGTGTACGTCCCAACTGTGTTCTAAATACCTAAAAACATAAATACGGGTAAGTGTAGCTCTCGTTGCTCATTAGAGAAACTTCTTTTTGCAACAACAGAGACCATTGCAGGAATCCACAACTGGTCAAAATAAAGAGCTAAACTGACCGTGAGATGTCCCACCCCGACTGCTCCATCTGCCACACAAGGCTACTCTTGAGGCTCGAGGAGCACAGCAGAAGACAGCGTGGAAAGGTTGTAAAGACCAGAAGGCTAGAATGTCTGCTGAGAGAGGGTGTCTTCTCTATATGACAGGGAGTAGCACCCGTGACATCTTCACAAGATGGTGCCAGGACATCTTACAATGTGGCAACCTAAACAAGACCTGCACAGTGACAACCCTCACAAGGCTCCACCCGTACAGACAACTAATGAAGAGACATAGACAAGTATGGCTGCTGAGACAGGCAATCAGTCTTCTACAGGGTCTAGCCCTCCAACAGGCTAGCCAATCCCAAATGGTCAGTGATCAGAACCTGAACTTAGGTTGTACTTTTAGGGGTGTGTGTGTGTGTGTGTGTGTGTGTGTGTGTGTGTGTGTGTGAATAAAAATTAAAGAAAAGGTTATGGGGCTGGAGAGATGGCTCAGTGGTTAAGAGCACTGACTGCTCTTCCAGAGGTCCTGAGTTCAATTCCCAGCAACCACATGGTGGCTCACAACCATCTATAATGGGATGTTTCTTCTTCTGGTGTGTCTGAGGACAGCGACAGTATACCCACATGCATGAAATAAATAAATCTTTTTTAAAAAAAAAGAAAAGAAAGAAAAAAAAAGACCATGACTTTGAGAGGAAGTGAGAGGTGTGACATGGGAGGAGTTGGAGGGAGTAGACATGATGTGAACATAATATTGATCTAGAAAATCTAAAAAGATAAAATAAATGTAAAAAAGTAAAGAAAAAAGATTTGTCTCTGGTTTGTTTCATTTCAAGCTATCTCATGCCTATTGTAAAAACAATTACTTCTTAGTTACATATCAGTACACATACACACACACAAATACAGAAAACAAAAGCCACCCCTCATCTCTCCACAAAGGACTGTGGGAACAATGCCTCCTGTAAATTCAGTCTTAGCTATGATCTGTCAAAAGCCACGTTTACAAATCCCTCTGGAAAATCCTACGTGATGGATTTGTACAGATCCACTCTCCAGACAAAGGCATCCTGACTGGACATGTCCAAAATAGCCCTCGCAGACAAACAAACACACCACTGTGCACCAGCCACTCTGAAGAAGGGAGAGGGGAAGCCGGGGAAGGCTATCACTGGGGAAGCCGACCACATATTTGGAATTCTACGGGAATACGTTAGCAACCAGAAGAAAACAGGCACCTGGCAGGAAAAAGTGCTGAGGAAATTATTGAGGCGTGATACATTTCCTGTCAGAACAACACACAAGGTGGTGAGTCATTCCGTTAGCGTCTTCTAGAATTTGTGCGACTTTACGTGCTCTGTAAGTTCAGCCATGTTTACTGTGGTGCAGAGGATTATGTGTCCTTGTTTCAAATACTAATCTATTCATGTCACCCTGTGCCCAAAAATACGTGGAAAGCAGAGAGGACTCCCTGTATCCACAACCATGCCCCTTACTGTCACCAAGACAAGACAGCACGGTACCAATGACCTTCCCTTGTTTACTGTGTCCTTAAGCTGTGGCCTTCAATACTGTTCAGGCCAATGGACTGGAGAACTGCCCTCTCACCAACAAAACAGCTCACTGTTGACATACCAAGAGAGTCACCAGGATCTTTGCCACCAGATACTTCCAGAACCTGCAAAACGTATTGAGTCCCCAAGTATTTGAGATCAGAAAAATCCAAAGCTAGATGTTTTCATATATCCTCCCTCTGCTGAGCTATCTCACCCAGGATTCTATATAAATTTAAGACATAAATCCCTTATTAATGAGCAAATATTGTTGAAATAAGCTTAAATTAGTTAAGTTTTTGCTTTGACTTTTATACATATGTTTATGTGTGGTTGCTAGTGAATGAACCCAGGACCTCACATATGCTAGGCAGGCCCTCTACTCCCGGGCCATAATCCCTAACTTAAATAGTCATACACAGTTCTGTTTGATAATATGAAACATCTCTCTTCTTTAAATAGCTACTGTAACCACTGCATTTATTTCCAAGCCCAACTAAGAAAGTTTTGAAAGTATCGGCAATGAGTAACCTTGAGTAAATGTCTTAAGGGGGGAACAAAAACCCAAACAATTGCTTGGGTTGGAATCCTGACATCTGAAAGAGACGCCTCCAGTTTCATTTATGAGCAAAGATGATCTAGTCAGATTTTCACTACAACATTTCTTCATGGTCATCGTCCTTTCTGTTCATTTTAAAATTTTATCTTGTTTTTATTTATGTGTATGTGTGTCCCTATGTGAGTGTATGTTCACATGTGCCTGCAGAGGCCAGAGATGTGTGTGAGACCCCCTGGAGTAGTGTTCCAGGCAGGGGTGGGTGCCTGGTATATGGGTGCTAGGGATGGAATTCCAGTTCTCCGCAAGGTCAGCAATTGCTCATAAGCACTGAACCATCTGTCCAGCCCCACACTCCTTTTCTCCTATTGTCACCAAAGTAGCCCCATACAACACAGGTTACATTTACAACACCATAATGGGGAGGGGTCAGTATTTGATACCTATTCTATCGGGAATGGTTTCTGGGGGATGGAGAGGGGAGGAGTGGGGGAGAAATGGCTTCACCCAGGCTTCAGAGAGAACCCTGTATATATCATCTCTGCATCACCAACTACCTATGGCAGCACAGTGGCTAATTCAGCAGCACTGAGAAGCCGAGTGAACTGGGGGCCTCTTACTGCTGGTTCCTTGGAATCCAGCATATTGTCTCCCCCTAAGTAATTATTAGCCACACTAGTGAAGGCTCAAAAATCAAATGGAACACCCCCTCAAAAAAAAAAAAAGAAAGAAAGAAAAGAAAAGACAAGACAAGACAAGACAAGACAAGAAAAGAAAAGAAAAGAAAAGAAAAGAAAAGAAAAGAAAAGAAAAGAAAAGAAAAGAAAAGAAAGAAAAAAAACAAAAAACCTCTGTGGAACCTAAGAGCCTTAGAAAGAATGTCTACATGGATAGGGTTTTGAAACCCTACCCCAAATCCAGCAAGGCAAATCCCAGACAGAGCAACAGCAGGTTCCTGCCCCAGTGTCTGAAGCATCCATGGAACAGGACATCCTGACCTTAAGGTGTCCTTAAAGGCAGAGGGGTGTCATGCTTTACAACGTGGCTCCTTATAAGTCTGTCATCTTTTACATTAGTCGTCAGGAAACACATGATAAACTGGGTTTTAGGAATTTGCTATCCCAACCTTGGTGGTGCAGGCCTTTAATCTCAGCACTTGGGAAGCAGAGGCGAGATCTCTGTAAGTTCAAGTCCAGCCTGATCTACAGAGTGAGCTCTAGGCAACCAAGCCTACATAGAAGACCACATTATTTTTGGAGAAAACTTGGCTCATGGCACTTGAAAAAAAAAGAAAAAAGAAAAGAAAAGAAGAGAAGAGAAGAGAAGAGAAGAGAAGAGAAGAGAAGAGAAGAGAAGAGAAAGAGTGTGTGAGCTATTTATTGTAAGTGTTCTTACTTTAGTTGAAAGCTAATATTTATCAAAGTGCCATTCATTTCAGGGCACATTTCCCACCCAGCCTGAGAAAAGTGAGGTACACTAAGTTCTACTGCTAAAGTGAAATTAATATCCATCTCCAATCATCTTAGAATCCAATTAGAACAATTGCTAGGTTATTCCTGGCTCATTCCACCTGGCTGCTCAGGACAGGTTCTGACACCATAACGAACTGTGACAGGATCATCCCTGAGAACCAACAGTCCTTTTCCCCTGTGAAGATGCAGTGCTGAGCTACCATCTTTGAACCCAGCCTTCTGAACATCTGCGCCAAGTGTCTTAAGTGTGCTCTGAGAATCAGGCACTGTGCTAGTAACCCACAAGAGGTTTAACGGACCATCCTCCCTCCATAAAACTTGAAAAAAACGGAGCCTAGCCTATTGGCTTGGACCTGTAATCCCAGATACTCTGGAGGCTGGCTGAAGCAGGAGGGTTTCAAGTTCAAGGCCTGCCTTCGCTGCAAAGTGAATTTGAGGCCAGTCTAGGCAGCTAAGTGAGACCCTGCCTCAAGATTAAAAACAAAGTAAAAGTGGGGACTGGAGATGCAGCCAGGGTAGAGAGCTTGCTTAGCGTGAGTTCCACCGTCATTACCCTTCCCTCGACCTAGCAGAGAAGGGGACAGTGGCACATGAGAGCTAGAGAGGCACAGAGGTGGAATGGCCCCAAACCATGGATTTCAGATGCAGTCACTGGGTAACAAGACCCAGGATTCCTATCCAAACTTCAATTCTGATCCAACCTGTGCCATCCCCAGACTGAAAACCCTTTGAAAAGCTTCCTCTAGCAAGTCAAATCCAACTCACAGTGATAAGACTGTTCCCAAACCCATCTAGTCCAGGAAGCTAACCCACTTCCCATTCCCCCTGCTGATTGTCCACGTCTACAGAATGAGAGCTAATGAAATAAAGATTCCTGCCCTGAATGTGAAAGGAGAAAGAAACCCTGAGTCCTTGGGCCAGAGAGATGGTTCAGTGAGTAAAAGCACTTGCTGCCAGGTCTGAATGAATGACCTGAGTTCGAAACCCAGAACCCACATGGTGGAAGGAGAGAACTGACTCCTGCAAGCTGCCCTCTGACCTCCACATTAGCATCATGCTACATCCCTTACATACATACATGCATACATACATGCAAGCATACATACATACGCCAAAATAGTATTATTTTTAGGATTTAAAAATCTCTTCTAGGGACTGGAGAGGCGGCTCTTGCAGAGGGCCTGGATCCTGTTCTCAGCACCCACCTTCCAGCTCACAGCTCCACTTCCAGGAAACTCAATGCCCTCTTCTCGCCTCCACAGGTACCAGGCACACACATGGCACATATACATCCATGCAGGCAAAACCCTCGTACACACACCATAATTAACCAACAACAAACAGAACTATCCCGGCGCATCTCCAAAGCACACACAGAATTCAACTAAAGATGAGGTTTGAAGTTTCTCGAGGGAGAGCTGAATTTTCTAGAGCTCAGCCCAGTGTCTGTTAAACAAGGAAGCACAGGGCAAAGCGAATCCAGAATTGTCTGACGAGATCAGACATGTTCAGGGTAACATGGCCAGAAATAATTCGACAGGTGGGGTCACTGCCACTGTGATGCAACCTCAGCTCCCTATTGGTCAAATCATTGTTAGGATTTTTTTTTTTTTTAACACATTTAGATCAGAAGGCTAAAAAATGAAAGGATGCGAAGGCTTTGTCTCATAATGAAGAAGTTTTGTCTAAATTCTGACCCTTGAACTACACATTAGCAGTGCCTTTCCATTGTTCCCCTTTTCAGTGAGCAAGCTTTGAATTGATGGGTGGTCCCTCGAGCATCTCATATGACAACTCAGTATGACAAGAAACACTACACTTCTACTTTCAGTGGGTAAGACCACTTGCTGTGTAAGCCAACAGACCTGAGTTCAAACCTCCCACATCCACACAAAGCACCAATCAGCCCCCATGCTGTGGAGGATGGAAACAGTAGGATCCCTGAGACTTGCTAGTTGGTACCCTAGATTCAGGTTTAATGAAAGGCTCTATCTCCAAGGAAGAAGATGGAGAGCCATACAACAACCCGACAACCTGACATCCTCCTCTGGCCTCTGGATGCATGCAGGGGTGGATACACAGCTGAGGCTGTAGAGCATGAAAAGGAGGCTCTGGGTTCAATACACACACACACACACACACACACACACACACACACACACACACACACGTACGCACGCGCGCGCGCGCGCGCACGCGCACAGCATTCCAGCATTCTGGTAAAGCCTTAATTAACAGGTCTTGTACAATGTCCTTTGCCTCCGAGAATAAGGAAGGAGTGGCCCACAGTCTCTGAGGGCCTGTAATAACTAAAATAAAAGCAACTTCCAGAGCTCCATTCCTGAGAACCTTTGACAGGTTGACAGCCCGGCAGTTCTGAAAAGCAGCACCCAGGGGTGAGTTGCTCGTGACAGGAGCTTTCTGAAGCTTGAGGGAGTCAGGGTGCCCTCTACCTAGGTCACAAACCTGGACCTTAGTTCTCACTACCTCATGCCACCTTAATCCACTTCTACCAAGCTTTACTCACAAGTAAACCAAACCTGTCACATCCTCTCCCAGGGCACACGCTGGTGGGTCAGGAGTTCAAGCCCATCCTTAGCTTCATACACTGAGTTCAAGGCTAATTTGGGCTACTTAGAGACCTTGTCTCAAAACAAACTAAGAAGGAATCACAGCAATTCATAAAATGACCACAGACCTTCCACTGCAAAGGAGATTGATGCTAGGGAGGCGCGAGAGGGCGCCACATCCACTGGGCTCACCAGAGCCAGGCCTTCTAACCTCACGCTTACCACTCACACCAAGAAAAGGAATGACTAGATCCAGGATAGCGGCGCACACCTTTAATCTCAGCCCTTAGGAGGCAGAGGCAAGTGGACCTCTGTGAGTTTAAGGCCAGCCTCGTCTATACAGAGAGTTCTAGAACAGCCAGGGCTACATAAAGAGATTCTATCTAAAACAAGCAAAAATAAAAAAAAAATAACTAGTTTTCCTGTTCCTGGTCCACTTTTAAGAACAAAAAAAGAGGGATTCATACCCTCTAAGAAAGAGTTGGGTCAGACAGACAGAAGTCCAAATAACCTGAGTTTTTCCAAGGAAATGTTCATGTCAACTTAGTTTTCCAATCAGGGTGCCAGGGGCAGAGTTTGGTGGGGAAGATGGCGGGTTTCTGTTTGGACTGTGTCTTAGTCAGAGAACGGTGATTTTCTGATCAGAAAGGAAAGAAGGGGACTGGGGCTATAACTCCGTGCTCTCCGGGGCATTTGCCAAACATATATGAGACCCTGGGGGTAGCAGGGTATGGGCAAGAGACTTTTTGTAATCCATGGAGAACTGTGGAGACCAACAGAAGAGTCAATCCAGGAGATAAGCATTTGTCATTACAGTTTGCAAAGGCAGAGCCTACAAATTCTATACAGAAGGCTTTCCACGTTGCTCTGGAATGAGATTCTGTAGATCAGTGCAGGCTGGTGTGCAAGAACAACGGGGCTCTCAACAGTAAGTTTCGCCGGGCAGTGGTGACACACGCCTTTAATCCCAGCACTTGGGAGGCAGAAGCAGGCAGATTTCTGAGTTCAAGGCCAGCCTGGTCTACAGAGTGAGTTCCAGGACAGCCAAGGCTACACAGAGAAACCCTGTCTCAAAAAAAAAAAAAAAAAAAAAGTAAGTTTCTTGAGAATCTGCCCCATGTTGCTGGATAGGGGACTAGTGAGAGGTAAAGCGGATACAGTGTATATCCTTGTGACAAGAAGGAAGAGTAAGAGGCAGGTGCTGGCGCCAACAGTAGCCATTCCATTAGTCCCCTCTACCCAAAGCTGCTTCCTATCCTCCTGAAAGGTGGGAGACACTCATTTCACTCCACCAGACCTTAGCCTAAATAGCAGGGGATTTACATCCTAAAGAATGGCTGCCACCAAGCCCGTGGATAACTTCGAACTAAAAGCAGTAGTGAATGATACATTTACCAACCTGCTAACCTATTTGGAAAGGGTAGAACAGTCACATGCAAGGAAATCAATCTAAGAAAGAAAAACAGTGCCCGGAGGACAAAAAAGGCAAGCTTTCCTGGGCCCAAGAAGGAGGTGTGGCTCTGCTGCAACGCACAGTAAAAAGAGCTGTGTAGTTTCAAGGTGGTTGTAAACTCCAGGATCAGAAGGGCCGCAACTTTGATGTCACTGTTTCCAATGTTGTGTGGAACAATTCATATAGACTAGGGCATTAAGCGCCCCTAACAAACGGATCCAGATGGAGGCTAAAGGTTTAGGTCAGTGGTTCTCATTCTGTGGGTCACGAACCCTTTGGGGGTCGAATGTCAGATATCCTGGTATCAGCTATTTACATTATGATCCATAACGCTAGCAAAATTACAGTTAGGAAGTAGCAACAAAATAACTTTATGGTTAGGGGGAGGGGTTCACCACAAACATGAGGAACTGTATTAAAGAGTTGCAGCATTAGAAAAGTTGAGGACCGCTGGTTTAGGTGATTTGAATGGCCTGGCCCTGAGTCTGAACGGAAGTTTCTGATCGTCCCCACGAGCTGGGGAGCCCAGGGCACAGGGTTCTGCTGTGCCCCATCGGATGTCATCAGTGGATTGCACTCTGATTAGAGGGTGGCAGATAGGAATATTCACAGTAAGAGAATTCAAAAACCACATGTTTTAAAAAACGACACCATGGGAGCATGTGTTCGGAATGGCCAGCATGCTGTAGAATCATGGTGAACTTGGTGGGAGGGAGAATGGTGTTTAGAAGCCTCAGCGTCCCACTGACAGGACTATCTCTACTGCTTAGAAGTTCCTTATCACTGCACTGGGACAGTGGGTTAGCCATTTGGGAGTATGCTGTGCGGCTGAGTTGCGCATGGGCAGAGAGCAGACAGACGCTTCCAGGTGTCTGTCAGTCCACAGATTCGGATTATTCCATCAAGAATTTGATTTGTTGGGGGCTGGTGAGATGGCTCAGCGGGTAAGAACACCCAACTGCTCTTCCAAAGGTGCAGAGTTCAAATCCCAGCAACCACATGGTGGCTCACAACCATCCTTAACAAGATCTGTCGCCTTCTTCTGGAGTGTCTGAAGACAGCTACAGTGTACTTACATACAATAAATAAATAAATCTTTAAAAAAAAAAAAAGAATTTGATTTGTTTCTCTTGACAGAAAGAAACTACTTCTTTAGAGAGGTCCACAGAGAGCCCTTGATGGAGAAGGACAGGAAGCCATCTGCTTGCTTTCTGAGCAACCTTATCCTCTCATCCCTGCATCCCAGTGGTTTCCAAGGCAACCTATACACAACACACAGGAGGAGCACACCGTTGCTACTCTCTACTGAGACACTGAGGACTGGAAGAACTTCTGATCATTATTAGCAAAATAACTAATCAACTAATCCATGGGCACTGTACTTTAAGCTCCCTCCAAAGTAGCCTAAATCGGGAGCCCTACCAGCATTAAGTCTTAGGCTGGAACGCTGAGACTCACACGCAGAAACACACAGTAGGTCCGATGCCTGGGACAAGTGATTAATGAGGAAGATACGATGACAGGGGCTCAGAAAGAAAAGCAGCTCTGGGGCTACTGAGTTAATCAAAGGCTTCAGAACGATTACGCTTGAGCTGGGTATCGAGGATTATAATAGGTGACATCTCAGGAAGAGAAGAGGCCTCCCATGAACAAAGTTGAGTTAGACATTCAGTCATCTCTCAGGATCAGAGCGCTACAGGTTCCCTAACCCTCACAGATCCCAAAATCCCCCGGTGCCCAAGGCTCGTATTTGCTGGTGTAGTATCTGCGTGTAATTTGTCCACTTACTGCACCCATTCTATTATCCGGTGCAATGGCAGCTCAGATGTGCATGTTTGTTACCCAGTTTTACGAGCTGATAACAGCCAAGAATTAACCTGGACATGTTAGAAGCAGGATTAACTTTCAGTCGACAGTTCGCTGAACCGGAGGAAGCAAACCCGTGCAGCAGTTATTAGACATGGCTGATGGATGCAAAGTGATCACAAAACCAGACCACGGAGGATGGATGACTGGTACATCAACCACATAGAAGGAAAGAACACATGGCGAGTGGTCAGCACTGCCCTTCCCTGGACGCTGTAGGACCGAGAATGCTAGAAACACCTGATAGCTAGCTAGGCAGGCAGCAAGTCCGGCTTATGTTGGATCGACCTCTTTTTTTTTTTTTTTAACGATGCCAAGTCTGTCTGGAATGGTTCAAGTGAATAGAATACTCAGGTTAGAAATTCAGGGTGGTGGTACGTGGGGGGGGGGGGGAGAGACTGTCAAAATAAATAACGTATGGTTTCATTAACCAGAGAGAACCCTAGACATTCTCAAATGCTAACAATTGTATGTACAGCAAACCATGGAGTTGGAGGGAGGAAAACAGGAACCGCTGACAAAGAGCCAGGTGTGGCCATGAACAGTCTGTGAGCCGGGAGTGCTTACTGGGAAAGGCTGCGACCAAGGATTACTGCCCAAACCATGCAGTCCAGGAAATTATCTTAGACACCCTTAATGATATGTAGCAGATGTGCACCTCAGTCTCCAGGCGGGTCCCCAATAACTGGAGTTAAGGCTCTCTCCTAAAGTTGTAGCCTGTCTGTGGTATCCAACAGGGCTGCCTAGTCTGGCCTCAGTGGGAGAGGATGCACCTAATCTTGCAAGAGACTTGATAAACCAGGGTGAGGGGATACCCAGGAAGGCTCCACCTCAGAGGAGAAGGGGAGGGGGAGGGGACGGGAAGGGAATCTGTGAGGCAGGACCAGGATCGAGGCATCGTTTGAGATGTTAATTAATTAATTAATTAATTTTAAAAAAGAAGCCCTTAAGGAGACAAGACGACCTTTGTCCCAGAATTGATGTTTACCATGAAATCAAAGAAACAATCAGCTTGCTTATCACCTCGTTTCAGTGGCACACTATCCCACAGTGGGAGCAGGAAGGGGCCAGGTAGTCAGCTGACCCACAAGAGTGGGATCTAGACTTCCTTGCCTGCAATCTCTCGGGACCAAGTCCAGAAAGATAACCTTACTCTTTCAGTTCAACGACTGTAAGCGAGTATAACTGCTGCTGCAGCCACAGCCCTAGCCTAGAGACCACGCATGCCCCGGCTTGTGGACTGAGGCCAGGAAAGGTGAACGGACTGAGAGGCTCTGGCCCCCTTTCAATTTCAAGACTGCACAGAATGTTCAAACTGAGAGGGTCTTAGAGACCATGAGCCTCATCCTTTCTGCTTTGCTGGATGAAGATCAGAAAGCGCTGATGTTTGCTCAAGGTCACACAAGGTTATGAAGAGTTCCGCGTCTGCCTTAGAATGTAGTGTTCCTGCCTGCACGCAGACCGGCGCCTTGTCTGCATGGGCAGAACACCTTGGGGTGGGTTCCTTAGATTCCCAGCCAAGAGCAGTTTGCCTGGGTCATACCGACATCTTACCACCTTTCCAGCTGGAAAGCCTGCTAAAACCGGGCACACATGTGGATGCTGGGGACCAAACCCAATGCTCGACATGTCTTTTATCTGCCACTAAGCTCCACCTGTAACTGGTGCCACCTCTTTTTAAATGCTTCATTGTCATTTGTTATCAACATAATAACCATCCATTTCAGACACCTACTCTTCAGCGGTTTCAGCAACTGCCAATGCGGTGGGTTACAGCTGCCCTCCGGTTACTTTTAACAGGGACTGGTATTGGACCAACGGTCTTGGGCACGCTAGGCAAAGTGCTGTACCTCTGTGGATTATGCCCTGCCCTTGACATTTCCATTTCAAAGATGAAAACCCTCAAGTAGAGAAAGTGTCACATAGCCAGGACAAAGACAGGTCTGTCGAACTCCCTGTGGCTTCAAAGTCCACCCTTGAAAACATCTCATTAGAGAGCTTGTGGAATACGGATTCTTTAAATTATAAAATAAGGGGAGAGACTTGATTACCGGTGTTGTACAACGGATTGAAAAGCTAACTGTTTTTTACAGAATTCGATCTGTCTCATGGGTTGACCAGATGGCTCAGTGTGATAAGGGCACTTGCTGCCAAACCTAACGACCTAAATTCAGTCCTAAGAACTCACGGTAGAAGGAAAGAGCTGGCAACTTAAAGCTGCCCACTGACCTTCACATGTGTGCACACACAAAAGTAAGTAAATAAACAAACAAACAAATGAAAATTTTAAAAAACTCTCTTGATCATATACGTGGGTTTTAAATTTTTATTATGTGTTCATTTGTTTGGGGCATCTCTATGCTTTGGCTCAGGTGTGGAGGTTAGAAGACAACTTTCAGGAATCTCTCTTCCCACCATATGGATGCTGAGGATCAAACTCAAATTTTCTGGCTCAGGAGCGAGTGCCTTTAACCCTCTAAGCCGCTTTGCCAGCCCTTGATGAGCTATCTGTTAAGGAAATGTCTGGATACCTGTTTGGTGGGACTACAGAAAGCCTGCTACCTGCATTTCAAGTACACACTTTTCTCATGCTCAGTAGTCATAAGAAGCCAGCTCCCTGGCAGAGGTAGGACGTGACTCACCTGAGGGCTTGGATGGGTCACTTCAAGTGAGCAAGTTTCAGTTCCTGCCAGCTGCCTGCTTTGGTGCCTCCCCTAACACATACACACACACACACACACACACACACACACACACACACACACACACACGCGCGCGCGCACACACGCGCACTCACAGGCGCACACACACACAAGCATGAAGGCACACACGCGCGCACATGCACAGGCGCACACACGCGCGCGCGCGCACACACACACACACACACACACACACATCTGCTCTTCAAGGAACATCACTTTCATGTTAACTTTCTACCAAAATCAAATCTCAAATGATTAATAACTGAAACAAGAAATGGAACCTCTAAAGATCAGCAAAATGTATTTTTGAGAAACATATTCAAAACCGACATCACTGGAATAAATAACCAACATTCAATTATTTTTTTTCACTTTCCCTCTTATTAAAGAAATGATGTCAAATCCCATTATCTTGTTTACCCAGGAGAAGAAATCCAGGACCAATAACGGCTCAAATAAGCAAATTACAACTGTATCTAAGATCAAATTTCTGGGGAAAATGGGAGTGCATTAAGATGTACGGCTGCACACAGGCTCATTTCCCCAGCCAGATGCCTTGATTGTGGTGCAGGCAAAAATCCATTCCGAAAGCAGGACCAATCTTAAAAGCACCAAAGCCACAGAAGTGTGTCGCTCTGTGCTTGAAGTCAACCACCCAGGGGATGGAGGCAAAGAGCAGCACCGAGCACACAGCAGCCCCTCTGACTTGTTGAAGGAATGAAAACTGAAGAAACTTTTCACAGAATGAGAAGCATGCAGTAGAAATTTTCAAAATGTCTGATTAACAATCCTTCAAGTTTGGACAATATAGTTTCAATACCATTATGACGACAGTTGTAACCAGGGCTGGATGAAATTACAGAGTATAATCAGCTCCAGGCAAAAACCTCTCCTGACCTGCACCTGGTAAGCAAGAAAAATATCTCTAAGCTCAGCTTTACCAAAGCAGGAGATGCAGACCCAAGCCTTTGAGGGAGGTGTAATGTTTCCAATACACTTGTAACATGACAAAATTCCCCCAGTTTCTGGGCTTCAAATCTACTACTGTTTTTTATTTAGTCCAGCATGACCCAACTCTTTTTTTTTTTTAAGATTTATTTATTTATTATATGTAAGTACACTGTAGCTGTCTTCAGACACTCCAGAAGAGGACGTCAGATGGTTATGAGCCACCATGTGGTTGCTGGGATTTGAACTCCGGACCTTTGAAAGAGCAGTTGGGTGCTCTTACCCACTGAGCCATCTCACCAGCCCATGACCCAACTCTTGATACCAAATCTTACCTTAAATCATGGGGACAGGCCCAGAGCTTCTTTTTCCCACTGAAAGTAACACAAGTGTAACTTCAGTGAAACCAAACCGACATAGACCAGAGCTGTCCTATTGCCCAGGGCATTAAAGCAGAGTAAAATTACAGCCCACTGGGACTGTGGGAGGCATGCAGGCTCTATTTGACTCTCTCCTAACCATTCACCAGCAAAGAAGGGGGTTCCAACATTTACACTATTAATTCTTTTTTTCTTAAGAATCAAGACTTGATCACAAACTCTGGCAGAACTTGGTTAAGAGCCTAAGTACTGATTTTATATAAAATACTTAATCTTAAAGTAATAGTATAGTCAGGAACTAATACCCACTTAGGTTTTTGTTTTTCTCTTCTCACATGGCATACAAGGAAAAAGGAGTCACATGTATCGAAGCACATATGGAAATTCCTGCCCGGTGGAAATCTTAGCCACAAGAATGGTTTCTTGTAAGAACACAATAAGAAAATATTTCAGAATTTTCCAAAGTATTTCCATTCAAAAAATATATGTAGTGAAACCCTAACAGGGCTAATGAAATCTCACAGAACCTTCGTCACCAACTCTGATTTCCTTCTGTACCTTTAAGTGTTTCTTCACCACTTAGAGGCAGACGGCACTTCAGAGGAAAGTCCCTCAAACACACCTGTTAGACAAACTGCTGGCCATTGGCCTGGCTGTGCAGCCCTGACAAGGGAGAAAACTGTCCAGAGCAGAGCAAACACTGATTCTCTGTTCTCCAGTCTCATGTCACGTTAGCCGGGACACGCCCCGGGAGTCCCGGACCCAAGAACTACCTCTGTGCCTCAGTTTCCCAAACCACTAAGTATCAAGTATGATACTATCCGAGTTCTATAATCAAAAATAATTATGCATGATCACTATAAAGTCTGCATCGGAATATCACACTGAAATGCTACAGCCCCCCCAAGAGGCATCTGCAGTGTTCTCTTCCTTCTAACACTCCTAAGGGAGTTAGCGCTACTATTCATCAAGATTAGACAAACACCTATTTGTTTTAACATTCGCATAAAAAAACCCAAGACAGAGCTATGGAAAGCTTCCCAGGAAAGGTTATCAGAGCTTGAATTATCGTGTCCAAAGTGGCTTCCACAGAGCCTAACTAGGGCAAGCCTTTGATTTTGTTTGTGCTGTTAAGAATAGAATTTCGTTTTTTTTAACTGAGACAGCTTCAAGGCCTAGGAACACGAGAGGGCAAAGTACAGAAAAGCCGTGGGTCCGTTCTTTATAACTGTATTTCTTGACTGCTTGGTGCAGAATCAAGTGCTCCATCTCCACAACTTGGAGTGTGTAGAGACTGGCACTCGAACAGGGGTCAGGGAGTCAGATGCTGGCAAACACAGATGTTACCCTGCCCCTGGGCCCACCCAGCTGCAAGCAATAGGCAGGCTCTGTGGGCTCCTAAAGTAGTCTCCCTTAGAAACCTAACTGGTGTCTGGGAAACCAGAGCTGGGTTTCCTGGGTGGTCTGAACACCCGGAGCTCACAGAGCTCACAGCAAGCTAGACCGCCTTCTCCACCTGTGACCCCTACCACCCACAACCGAGTATTCCAGAGAAACTCATGACACAAGCGCACAGATTCCCACCCAATGCTAAAAGCTCCTCCCAAACAAAATAACCATAGATGCTTTTGTAAACTCAGCAAACGTTTCCACAAGAAATAAATGTCCTGAACTTGAGACTGACCAGAAGTCTGGGGGTACATCCCCCACACACACCAAACACCTAGGTGAAGCCGGTCAGAAGCACAGATGGGAAGAGGGGACCCAGGCTCTCGAGGTTCACCCTTCTCCAGCCGCCTGCCTCTGATTTCCATCGCTTGCAACTAGCTTTGGTTGAGCTCCGTCGCCCTCCGCCCCCTCCCACCCTGCGTGCCCGAGAGGGTGAGGGGTGGCCGCTGCCTCGGGTTTGCGCTTCACAGCTGCCGCCTCCGACCCCGCAGCGCCATGCACTTGTTGCCATCTCCAGGTACCAGGAGGCGGCGCCCATCCCTCCCGCTGCCCAGCGGGCAGAGTGCAGCCTTTCACCACCTCTGCGGACCCTTGCGTCCTCGGGGACCCTAGAGAAACTTTGTCCCCTGAGAACTCAGGTGTGCAAACTTCGCCCGGGGCTGAGGGGAGACAAGTGGGATGGCCCCCGTAATCCGCCTTTACCTGGAGCTGTGGCTTGGGAACGCCCGGAGCCCTGGCCAGGCGCTGTCCCCGCGGCCTGCCGAGGGCGACCCGCCGGCCAGCGTCGCCCGGAGCGGGGAAGCCGGTCCCCAGCTGCCCACGCCCCTCCGCTCCGCTGGCCGCACCGAGGGGCGGAGCCGCTGCTCCCCCCCACTCCACCCCCGCTCGCCCGCCGCGCCCACAGCTGGTGCCACCCCCCGCGCCCCCCGGTCCCCGCCTGCCCACCTCTGGCCAGCCGGGCTCGTCGCCGCCTCATCACATGGCCGCGCCCGCCACCAGCTCCAGGAGGAAACCTGAAGCTGCTGCGGCTCCGCCGCCCCCTCCCTTCGCGGGGCGGCGGCCGGTCGCCTCGGCTTTCCTCCCGCGGCGGGCACGGAGCGGGACCTGCTGGGCCAGGGCAGGGTTGCACCCTAGCGGCGACAGCGCCCGCTCGCCCCGGGGGCCTCCACGCCCTAGTGGCGCCGGAGGAAGGAGCTGGCAGATCGGCTCCTAAAGGAAGCCGTGCCAGGCCCGAGGGAGGCTCGGGTTATCCTCAGCTCAAAGCCACCACACCCGGGACGTAATAGTGCCCGGGTCTGTTACAATAGGAAGTACTATTTTAAAAACAGCCGACTCCCTCTTAATTCATGAGGATGATGGAGGTTCCTCTGACCCAAAGCTTTAAAGACTCAATTCCCTATGCATTTATGCAAACAGGTGCCTAAACGGCCCCAACATTTGTTTGTTCGTTTGTTTGTTTCTGAGAAAGCCATAGCCACTTTTACAACACCTAACAATGTGAAAGAACCCCTTTGATCTTGCGGCACCTAGGCACTGACCCCGAGTGACCCCGAGTAAAAAGTCTCACCATTTTATAGCTCACTATAAAATAAGCTTAAGATGATTATTCCAGCTTTAAAGATAAAATTAAGTGCCTACTTTTCTAAGTTCCCTTAATGTTACCTTTATTTTTCCTCAAGAACACAGACTGACTACATGGAGAGAAATGTGGTGGCCCTTCCCAAACAATCAACACCAGATGCCCTGGGCCACCCTCCTAACACACCTGTTTAACCAGAGCCCGAAGAATGGCAGGATGGCAAAAAAGACCTCAGGGTCTGAGGTCTTTAGCCCTGTCTTAGGGCAAACGCTGCCTTTCCTTCTTTATAAAGGACCTGACATTGACCTTGCACTACTGACACTTGTATTCACATCCTCTGATGTCACACCGCAGAGACTCAGGCCCCAAAGAAGAGCCTTCTCCACTGAAGAACTACGAGGTCCCAAAGATAAAAAAATAAAAGCGGAAACACTTTTCTCAAACATCAATATTTTCAATGTGAAAAAGTCAACTGGAGATTGGCTGAATCAACACACCACACAAAAGTAATTTCCAAGCTGGTTAGTGGAAAAGTTTGTCAAAGAAGCCTTCATTGATCCCTCTGTTACTGTTGCTCTTTTGTTTCCTCTCTCTCTCTCTCTCTCTCTCTCTCTCTCTCTCTCTCTCTCTCTCTCTCTTCCTTGATTCTGTCATATATAGCTTGAGAAAGGCAAGGAATTGTGGGAAGAGGAACAGGTATTGTAAGACATTAGCCCAAGTCTCTCTTACACAGTAAAAAGAAGCAGACGGAGGGAGACCGTCCCTAATGCTCTCAGCATGATTGTAGAGACCATGTAATCCCACCCGCCGCCGCCGCAGTTTTCTTGCTCTCTCTCAGGCACTGAGCATGATCAATATTTAAATAAGTACTTGGCTTTCAACTTCTCTAGGTTCAAACTCTAAGCCGCATGCTCCGCCAACCTTGAGAGAAGCGGTAACTGCCTGAGGCTGAAAGCTATCCCTTGTGTAAATAACCGTTTGCATCTGCTCGATTTCGATTCTGCAGATACAGGTCGCTCAGGACACACTGGGACGGAGCTGGGCTGGAATTGCAAGTGTTTAGAATTCAAGCTCTCCTATTCTCAGACAACAGACGAGAAACATTCAGCCAGGAAGCTAGCAGGTGGGTAATTCCACTGGCATCGGCCCAGCTCTCCCATGAATCCTCAGCAGTATCCCAGTTCGTCTGGAGGTCCAACCTCTATTCATCCTTAGCCTTTATTCGACCCAGACTCTTCCATAAGTCCCTGCTCCACTGTTCTGCCTTCTTCCACACTCTGACCTTTGTCTTATCACACAGCACAGCACCTGCCTATACTTGCTGTCATACGAAGGACTATTAAAATTCTCACTCTGTCTTCAATTTGCCCTTTCGAGGACAAAGACTGTTGCTTCCCTGGTGATCTCCAGTCCTGGCCCAGAGCACCTGGGGAATATTGAATGTTAGCTATTTTTTTTTAAAATCAGTGATGCAGTGTGGGAAATGTCCGTCACAATTTGCAAACATTGGTGGGTTAGAATTAGATCCAGTTCTATTACTGCCTAATACTTCCCAATACTTTATTTCCTTTGCTAATAACTCTGAAAGCATGTCTGGGAATAGGCCATGAGCCTTACATGACCAACCAATACACTGTTCTCAGCACGTTTCATTGCCTAAAATGAAAACTTGCTAAGGGAAGGTGGCCAGTTTGTCAGAGAATGGAGAGAACCCCAGAATTAAAAATAGGATGACCTTGGGCACGTCCAATCTCTCTAAGCCTTCATTTCTTTACCTGTAAAATGAGACTGGTGTCTACAATCACCATGAAAGAAAAAAGGCCTGACAGTGAACGCAGAATAAAATGGCAAGGACTCATGAAATCGTGGTTAGCAATATTTCAGAGTACAGACCATTAGAACATTTCTTTTCTTAAAATATTTATTTAGTTTTTAATTGTGTGAATGTGCGTGTGCCATATGGGGCTGGAGGTGGGGGGGGGGGGTCTGTGCACTTGGGGATGCAGTACCTGCAAAAGTCAGAAGAGGGCAGCATATCCCCTGGAGCTGGAGTTATAGGCGGTTGTGAGCCAACCGGTGTGGATTCTGGAAACTGAACATTGCTTGTCTGCAAGAGCAGAACTCGCTCTTAGCCACAGTCATCTCTCCGGTACCCAGTTAAAAGTCAGAGTCCCAATGAGAAACGAGCTCTGAGTTGTTCAGGTTTCCTCCATCTAAAGTTAGGGAACACGGAGAAAAGAGGCTATCCTAGTTAGGGATCTCATCGCGGTGATGAAACACCAAGGCCAAAGCATGGGGAGGAAAGAAACAGTTTATTGGACTTAGGCTTCCAAATTTCTGTTCATCTTTGAGGGAAGGAACAAAAGGAACTCAAGCAGGGCTGGAACCTGGAGGCTCGAGCTGACACACAGGCCACGGAGGAGTGCTGCTTGCTGGTTGGCTCAGCTTGCTTTTTCTTTTATCTTTTGTTGTTGTTTTCTATTTTTTTTATTAGATATTTTCTTCGTTTACATTTTAAATGTTATCCCCTTTCCTGGTTTCCCCTCCGAAAACTCCCTATCCCAGCCCTCCGCCCCCTGCTCACTAACCCTCATACTTCTGCTTCCCTGTCCTGACATTCCCCTACACTGGGGCATCGAGCCTCCTCAGGACCAAGGGCCTCTCTTCCCATTGATGTCCAAAAAGGCCATCCTCTGCTACATACGCAGCTGGAGCCATGAGTCCCTTCATGTGTATTCTTTGGTTGGTGGTTTAGTTCCTGGGGGCCCTAGGGGGTACTGGTTGAGGCCAACATGCTCAAAACCAGGAGACAGGTCTCAAGTAGAACACTGAACAAAATATTGTTACCTTTAATTAATCCCTTCAGCTAATCTCTAGGGACCTAAAACTCGAACATTAAAAATTTGTTGCACCTCTATTGCCACTTTTTTAAGTAACATTTTTAAAATAAACGTTTTATGTAAGTGTACCATGTAATGGGTCTTGTTATGGAATGCGTGTGTGTGTGTGTGTGTGTGTGTGTGTGCGTGCGTGTGTGTGTGTGTGTGTGTGTGTGTGTGTGTGTTTATGTTCACTGTAATTCTCTCTTCTGGCTTCATATTGTCACCTCCTGGAGGTAAAAAGCCTTGACTCCAGGTCCCCACACTAGACCAGAATCTCCAGGGATGGAACCCAGATTTGTAAGTTCCCCAGGGGATCCCAAAGTCCAGGCCAAGTTGAAGTCAGTTGACAGAAAGGAACTGAATTTGTCACCAGTATGGAAGGACAAGAACCAACCTTCAATGACAAAAGGGTGACAGAGCCCTCCCATGTTTCCCAGTGTTGAACAATCTGGTTGGAACAGCAGCATGTGTTCATGAATCCTGCTAGAATTTGTCGAAAGGCACGTTCTTGTTTAATATCAGCTGAAGGCTGCAATGAGCAGCTCTGACAAGTTTCAGAGGGTGCCCACCTGCCTGCCAGGGGAGGCTGTGTATGCACCCAGACGAAAGTGGTAGGCTGCCGAGCACATTGGCAAAGAGGGATGTGTGGAACAAATGTTCAAGACCAACCGGGTCTACATAGCGCAATCCTGTCTTGAAAAACAATAATTCGGGACTGGTGAGATGGCTCAGCAGGTAAGAGCACTGACTGCTCTTCTGAAGGTCCTGAGTTCAAATCCCAGCAACCACATGATGGCTTACAACCATCTGTAATGAGATCTGACGCCCTCTTCTGGTGCATCTGAAGTCAACTACAGTGTACTTATATATAATAATAAATAATTAAAAAAAGAAAAGCAACAATTCAAAAGACAAATACAAAGTTCAAAGTATATGTAAGAGACAGGCAGAGGAATTCTCAAGATTTGTTACAAAAGAGTCACTACTCTGGATTTTTTTCAACTAATAATAACTTCTAACTATTCGCTGTATATGTTATAATCTGTGAATAAAAGAATAAACCATATTTAACCAATTTTATGAGGCTAAAATCTTTCTGGCAGGGCAAACTTCTATTAGATAAACAGGTTTTATACCAAAGAAACTTTTCAAGGCACCCAAAAAGTAAAGTTTTAATTTCTCTTGAACTTAACAGTAAGACATGAACCATATTAATATTAATATCTTTATCTGCAGTAGTAAAGTGTGATTTTAAATTTTTTATTTTAATTTTTCCAGAGGAAAAGGCCTATAGAGCTGAAGTGCATAAATCCCACAGAAATACCAATACAAGAAGTTCTCAAAATCCACGTTCATCCCAGGTAGTTAGGAAAGCCTGTGGCCTTCCTATTAAAGCTGATATTTGCATACAGCTCTCTACATGAATGGCAGGAAGGTATTAGGGAAATTATAAATACACCTCTTGAGTGGAACCAGTCCTATAAATATACAGTTTAATAGCTCCCACACATGTGATTTGTAGAACACAGTCCATGAACAAAATGTTGTTTACCTTCAGCTAATTCCTCAGGGCCTAAAACTCTAACATTAAACACTGGTTCCACCTCTAAAGCCATTTTTAAAGTAATTTAAAAATTAACTTTTTATGTAAGTATATCAAGTAATGGATTTCATTATGGGGTGTGTGTGTGTGTGTGTGTGTGTTACTTTGTTGTTTTCCATTCCTTTTCCCCACCTTCCCTCAGTACTAGTTTTTAGTGAGAAAATATAAAGAGACTCATCCTTTGTGAGCTTGTGACTGGTGGCCCTGTCTAGACCCAAGGTTGTTATCCTAGTCTACAAATTAAAACATAGATGCACACAGATTAAACAGGGCAAGGAAACGTTAATCCGAAGCAAAGCAATAGTATGGCTCAGGTGCAAGTACGGGGTCCAAGGGCAGAGGCCAAAGGAGCGAAAGCATCCGGGGGAGCTGGTCATTGCTGGGGGCTTTGTCTTGTGGGCTCTGGGAGAAGGAGAGATTTGAATATTAGGGGCATGGGAGTACGGTTATCCATTTTGGCCAACAGATTTGATTGCACAAGATTGTTTTTCATTTAGTTCATTTCCCACAATGCATCTGACTGTGATCACCCTAGTATGCCATCGTGAATAGGCATAGGATGGCAAACAGGAGTTTTCTTTCCTGAAAGTTCACTCATGTACTCAAATCCAGGCTAGATTGGAGTATCCCCCATCTCCCCTACTCATATTTGTCTATGAATTTGAATAGAAACTGTCTGCAAAGAAGGCTTCTTGGTGGCTGTTAGGAAGGAAAACTTTCTTCTGTTGTACATGGGATGTGTGTGCAGCCCATTTCAGGTAAGGGCTCTAGGTGTCTAGATGCGGTGTTAGGGGAGGATGTGTGTACATAGTACATGCAGGTGACAGTGCTAGGCTGCAAGGTGCATTGCAGAAGAGGGATGTGTGTACAACCTATGCCAAGTGGAGTCCCAGGTGGCTAAATAATCCCCTACGCTTACCTGCCTCAACCTTGACGTTCTTTTTGACCAAAATATTTCGTTCTTCAGATCCAGAACATGTTGGAAAATTCTCAAGGAATTCTGAAGGAGAGAGGGGGAGAGAGAGAGAGAGAGAGAGAGAGAGAGAGAGAGAGAGAGAGAGNAGAGAGAGAGAGAGAGAGAGAGAGAGAGAGAGAGAGAGAGAGATGGGGAGAGGGGAGGAGATTGCAATTATAATACTTCATTTTACAAGAGATCTTCTAAACAATTCTGATCAGTTCTTTGAAACTGAGACTTAGCCATTGACAGCTAGAGTATTGCTTTTATGACTCTTAGTCAATATGGTACCTGAGATGGTTTGTGTATTCTTGGACCAGGGAGTGGCAGCATTTGGAGTTGTAGCCTTGTTGGGATAGTGTAGCCTGGTTGGAGTAGCTGTGTCACTGTGGGTGTGGGCTTAAGATCAGTCTTCCACTAGCAGCCTTTGGATGAAGATGTAGAGCTCTCAGCTCCTCCTGCGCCATGCCTGTCTGGATGCTGCCATGCTCCCACCTTGATGATAATGGACTGAACCTCTGAACTTGTAAGCCAGCCCCAATTAAATGTTGTTTTTTATAAGACTTGCCTTGGTCATGGTGTCTGTTCACAGCAGTAAAACCCTGACTAATACAGTACCTAAGCAAAAATTGTTTTCCTACCACTACCATAAATGTAAATTTTTTTCTCTCTTTTTTTAGACTTATTTTATTTATTTTATGTATGTGAGTACACTGTCGCTCTCTTCAGACACACCAGAAGAGGGCATCAGATCCCATTACAGATGGTTGTGAGCCACCATGTGGTTGTTGGGAATTGAACTCAGAACCTCTGGAAGATCAGTTAGTGGTCTTAAGTACTGAGCCATCTCTCCAGCCCCTAAATGTAAATTTTTAAAATAATGAAGCAGAAATTCCAACTCCACATTGCACCATCCATCAGTGAGTGCCTTGACTGGACACCTGATGCAGGATGCTCCTCAGAGCTGTCTCAAAAGGTTTTGATTAGAGAAGGGATCTCCTTCCATTACTCTCTGAAATACAAGGCTGGTTTGGCATGGAGTCTAGGTTTAGACTCCAGCTCAGGACTTGACTCTTTCCTTTCCATAAGTCAGTTTCCACATATCGGACACTGCTCTTTCCTCAGGTTCCCAAAAAGACTGCCTGGAAGTTGCTGAGTAGGCCACGCTGGACTCAGTAATTCTCCTGCATCACCAGTGCTGGGGTTACAAGTGTGTGCTACAGTATGTGAGCCTCAAAACACCATCTTTGATTGTGGCCTTTCACCCTTCAAGACGTCCAGATCTTTTTCACTGTGAAAATCCAGCAAATCCTAGCCTTGATCCATCTGAGGAACCACTGAGATTTACCAAGAAGTCTATTACAGAACACCCAGAATATGATTGTTGACTACACCAGGGTGTGTGTGTGTGTGTGTGTGTGTGTGTGTGTGTGTGTGTGTGTGTGTTCATTTCTGCCAAAATGGCTACAGGTGATTTCCAATTATAATCTACTTCTTAAATATTAAGCCAACTTAACCCCACCTTTTGATCTCCAGGGTATAACTCCACAAGACAGTACAAACAGATCTTCCCAAATGCACACTGTGTGTATGTATTGCCCATCAGTCATCAGATGCTCCCGAGGGCTCCAGTGTGGGTGTGACAGAGAACTACATGTACCCAGTGTTTTTCTAATTCCCTAACAGCTGTCCAACACTGATATGAACATGTTAAATCCTAGCCTAAAGCAACCTTTCATGGTTATATAATAAAAGCCCTTTAAAAAGAGTTGATCATTGAGACACTAATACCATTTTAATTAGGGTAGCACAACTAGTCACTGATTATAACTGTGGGAAATAATGGGTGTACAACTGTCACACGGGCTGTAATTACACTGAAGGCTTCTGGTGACTGGTGACATGACAAATGTGAGAATGGGGCCCTGATGTTCTGCACATGAAGTCATCTGAAAACTGCTAAGTGCAGGTATGGCAGGTATGGGCAGGTATGGCAGGTATGGCAGGTATGGCAGGTATGGGCAGGTATGGGCAGGTATGGCAGGTATGGGCAGGTATGGGCAGGTATGGGCAGGTATGGCAGGTATGGGCAGGTATGGGCAGGTATGGGCAGGTATGGGCAGGTATGGCAGG
>NC_034600.1:29341355-29358967 GCF_900095145.1 Mus pahari
AGAAGAAGAAGAAGAAGAAGAAGAAGAGGAGGAGGAGGAGGAGGAAGAGGAGGAGGGGAAGAGGGGGGGGGGAGGGGAGGGGGAGAAGAAGAAGATCGGAAGTAACCTATGACCCAGCTATATCACTCTTGGGAATAGATCCAGAGGAGTCTAAGTCTTACTACTGAAGTGTCTGTACTCCCATGTTTGTGCCTTCTTCACTGGAGTCTAGGCCACCAATAGTTGAACAGATGAAGAAAATATGGAATATAGGTGACATGGAGCTACTGTAGAGAAGAAGGGAGCCAGGTGGAAGGGGAAGAGGATAAGAGAGGGAAGGAAATAGGAGGGGAATCTTGGGGGAGGGGCTATGGACCAGTAGGAGAGTGAAAAGAAGGGACTAGTGGAGGAAGGACAGTTAGAAATGACATGAGGAAACTCATTATTTTCTATGTTAATTTTGGAATTTAGAAAAGGGAGCTATAGCATTTAAAGTAATTCATGAACAATGAAAACCAAGATAGTATGTAAAAGAAAAAAAACAAATTCTTATTAGTATACATTGGAGGTGTACAAGAACAAGTCACTGAAAAAAAGAGTCATCAGAGGACAAGAAAGTATCTTTAGAAATTAAAAATATGAAATAGTACATGTTTAAAATCTAACACAGGGTCAACAATAAAGGTATAGAAACATCCCAGAATGCTGTGTTGTTATTGTTTTTAAGACAAATGCACAGGGCTGGAGATATAGCTCCATGGTATAGCACTTGGCCTTCCAACTTGTTCAGGGCCAGGAGTGGCTTTCTCTGTCTCTCTGTCTCTGTCTCTGTCTCTCTGTCTCTGTCTCTGTCTCTCTCTCTCTCTCTCTCTCTCTCTCTCTCTCTCACACACACACACACACACACACACACACACACACACACACGGGATATATGAAATAATTTTTTAAGTCGATATTAATCTCACCTGTCCAACAATCCTCTAAGTGAAATTCCAGAAGAAAGAAAAAGGAATGAAAAAAGTGATTAAGGAACAATTTTTTTTTCAAAATGTTAAGATTTTATTTACAAAGCTTTTCCTTGTTATACAGAAAGTAAAAATGTTGTTACAATCCCAGTGTAACTGGCAGCCAGGACGGTCAACTCACTAATCACAGCTGTCATGATACAGCAAGAGTCTTACATGAAAACCTAACAATGTTTGCAATTTTGTTGGTGTGAAGTCCCCAGGCTTGGTGGTGGATTACCAAGGGGCTGAAGAGAGGAAGGCAGGATGTCATGGGAACTATTGTTTGGCTCTTTGGGTGGGGGTGTCCTGGGGCTTGTATCACAGCTACCTTTTTGAAACAGCTACAAAATCCATGAGCAGTCCAAGCAATGTGCAACAGTTCTGTTTCTTGCAGGTTGTTTCGGGTCTTAATCATCTTCTCCTTCATCATCTGTTTCTCTATTTCTCTTTTCACCCTTCCCACTTTCTTCCTCCTCTTCATCCTCATCTTCTTCATCTTCATCACCTTCTCTGTCATGTCCAAATTCTTCTTCCTCCCTGCTGACTTCATCTTCATCATCTTCTCCTTCTACATCCTCATCGTCAACTTCATCTTCATCCTCTTCTTCCTCGCTATCCTCATCTTCCTCTTCCTCTTCCTCTTCATCCTCTCCGTCTTCATCCTTTTCCTCTTTGTCCACACCATCCACCTCTCCATCTGAGTTGGGGACTAAGAAACAAATTTTAAACTCAAGATTCAGGAAAAATGTGTATGTCTTAGCTAGAGTTGCTATTGCTGTGATGAAACACCATGGCCAAAGCAACTATGGGAAGAAGAGGGTTTGTTTGGCTTATACTTCCATAATACTATGCATCATGGAAGGAAGTCAGGACAGGAACTCAAACAGGGCAGGAACCTGGACACAAAAACTAATGCAGAGGCCATGGAATGGAGGGGTCCTGCTTATTTGGCTTGCTTCCCATAGCTTGCTTCCCATGGCTTGCTCAGCCTGCTTTCTTATAAGCAAGCCATAGGGGATGACACCACCCCCACAAAGGACTGGGCCTTCCCCTAGTGATCACTTATTAAGAAAATGTTTTACAGCTGGATCCTATGAAGGCATTTCCCAATTGAGGTTCCCTCCTTTCAGAGAACTCCAGCTTGTGTCAAGTTGACATGAAAGTAGCCAGCACAATATACTTCTAATAGATCTTCAAGCCCCGTCAGAGTGCGAATATAAGCCAGGCAGTGGTGGCGCACACCTTTAATCCCAGCACTTAGGAGGCAGAGGCAGGCAGATTTCTGAGTTCGAGGCCAGACTGGTCTACAGAGTGAGTTCCAGGACAGCCAGATCTATACAGAGAAACCCTGTCTCAAAAACAAAACAAAACAAAACAAAACAAAACAGTGTGAAGATACACTCACTCACAAGACTATTTTCTTTATGCAACATTTTTGAAACAGCAAAAGTCAGAAATAATGCAATTGTTCATATAGTTGTTTGGTTAGATAAACCACATTATGCAGTCGTTTGAAAACACCAATGTGGAGCTGGAGAGACAGCCCAGGTTGAGAGTACCTTGATGCTCTTCTAGAGGACCAAAGTTCAGTTCCCAGCACCCATATTGGGTAGGTAGGGTGGAAAGATAGCTCACAGCTGCTTGTATCTCTAGCTCATGCAGGCACACATAAATTAAGAGTAAATAAAAATCTTCATAAAGTAAATTAAAAGTCAGAAAGTGAGTATGGTGACCCATGCCTAGCACCTTAGCAGGAAGAAAGCTAAAGCAGAAAGATTGAGGGTTTAAGGCCAGCCTGGCCACAGAGAAAGACCCTGACTTAAAAACTTAACAAATGGGGCTGAAGAGCAGCTCAGTGGTTACACACAGTTCACCTAGTGATGTTCCCAGGGACCCAATCTCTGTTCCCAGCACCCATGTTGGGCCGTTCACAACTGTCGGTAACTCCAGTTCCAAGGGATCCTACACCTTCGCCTCCATGAGAACCTGCACTCATATGAACGTACTCACACATTAACACACACAGGTACACAGAATTTTAAAAATAAATATTTTTTTAAACACACAAGAAATAAATAGCAAGAGACTAGAGGCACAGATCTGTGGTGGCCCCCAATATCGCAGACTGCAAAAGAAAATGAGAACATAACAGTGTGTATCGGAGTCCATGTGTTTGCAGATGTGTCTACAGAGGTCCTGTAGCTGCCCTAGAGCGCCACTGAGAAGCTATTGACCCAGCGACCTTAGGAGGGAAATGAGGCTCAGGGTTGCTTTTAAAACAGAAACAGTTTCGTTCTTAAACAATTTCATATATTACCTAGTACATAGAGGGGTACTCTCTATTCTCCACCCTCTCTTACCTTTCTCTCCTCCCTGTCAACACTGCCCCATCCCCCCACCTCCCTTTCCCATTTTCACATCTTCCTGTTTTGCTTTGTGACTTTGTGGCTTTAACCAAGGCCGTCTGTACAACCATGGGTGTGGAACTCTCCTACGAAGCCTGATGGGTTTACTTGTGTGTACTTCCTGGATCCCAGAATCCTTCAGTAGTCAAAAGTTCAGCAGGGAGATGACCCCTATGAGCCCCTCCTTCACCCACAACTGGTAATTGACCCATTCAGTCTTACACAGGCCCGGTGCAAGTCACCTTAGCTGCTGTTGATTCTTGATTGCAATGACTACGTCATGCGCAAAAGATGGCATTTCGTAGCCCTTCTCCTTGTCTTCTGGCTCTTACACTCTTCTCACCCATCCTTCCAAGATATCCGGAGATGTAGAGGGGTTGTACAAATATCTGCTTTAGGGAATGGCACTCAACTTCTTACTCAGAACTTTGAGCAGCAAAGATTCTCTGAATTTATCACCATGTATTGCAATGAGAAGCATTTGTCCATTTGTCTGTGAGTATAAAAAGAAATATTTTGGAAGCGATCTGGTGCAGTGTCAGTTAAACTACCCACCACCTAGGGCCTATGACCTTCCCAAATGTGGCTTTTTTTGGCCAGGTTTACAGGATCCAATTCAAAATCTTCATATACTTTGATAAGTTTCTAGGATCTTGGGCAATAGAAAATAGTATTTAAAATATTATAGAAAGAAAGAGTAAGATTTTCCCCTTTATTATAGTTCCAATAAAAAGCAGAAAGCTGTCCCGAGTCAGGACAAAAAGAAGATAAAAGTCCTGGGTAGAGAAGGACTCTGAGTCCTGGGTAAGCGTAGGTATCAAGGACCATGCCTGTCCAAGAGCATTCCGCAGGGTGGGAGGACAGGCACGCACAACTCAAAGGCCTCCTGTGTGTGTGTGTGTTAGGGTCTGGGACCATGAAGCGAAGAGTGGCTGAAACTGTTTCCTGGAGGAAACGGCAACTGAAAAACAGCAAGATTTCACAAAGGCAGCAAGGAGAATCAGTCAGACCACCAGCGAGCACAACACCTTGATTCTAATAAGCTCGCATCACTGACAAAGGTGTCAGAATGGTCTATCTGCATTGCACGGGCTTAGAGCGTGACTGTCTAAAACAGCAACAACACAACCCAAATAGCAACAAGGAAAGAGCCAACTTTCCATCTTCCCAAAGGAGTCCAGAGGCATGCAGCGCCAGGATAGGTCCATAGCTTCACCACCACCCAGGCCTCCTGTTCCTGTGTCGTCATCTTTACTTCCGGTTTCTGTCTCCAAGTGAGACAGAGATGGTTGTTACAGCAGCGGTCATTATACCTGTGTTCTACCGAGCAGAAGGAAAGGAAGTATTTTCTAGTCTAGTTAACCTCCTTGACCGAGTTCCCCGAAGCCTCACCAGCGTACACTCTTGTCTCACTGGCTACCCGACCCATCACAACAAGCTAGAAACATATTTATCTACCAGGTGTTTTGCTGCTGTTCGTATACATACAGGGCTTTAATCGTGAAAGGGGAGTGGAGGGGTTGTTCACTATCTCTACCAAATATTTTGATCAAAATAAGGTTTTTGAGAACAAGGCAGTGATTTTAAGTTGGAAAAGGCTAACGAATTGCCTATCATCCACAAAGAGATCAGTGGAGAACTGAATAAAGTTGTAAAAGTATACAAGAATGAACTTTTAAAATGAGAAAATCTCTAATAGTTGCTTATTTTTAGAAGCAGCTAGTTGGGGGGTGGGGATGTAGCTCAACAATAGACATAATGAAAGAATGAATGAATGAATGAATGATGAATGAATGAATGAAGCTGATGATCCATCCTGTTCTATTTATCCACTGTCAACCTTCCACAGTTCTCTTTTTAAAATGTTTTCGTTTATTTGATATTTCATTTACTTATTAATTTGGGAGGTGCCACATGAGCACGTGGAGGTCAGAGGGCAGATTGGGAGGTTTGATTCTCTCCTTCTGCTGTGTAGGTCCTGGGAATCGAACTCAGGTCATCAAGCTTGGCAGCAGGGTGCCTTCTCCTGCTGACCCATCTCACCGTGACCCCTTCAACAGTCCTCTAGAGAGGTTATCCACCCCTCCGCTCTGCTGCCCTTATCTACAGTATAGGGTAGACTTGCCATCCGTGTGCCTACGGCCTTGAAGACATTGCTATAACAATAACAACCACACTATGTTTTAGCTGGTTGTTGTGATGATTTAATATATGCTTGGCCCAGGGAGTGGCACTGTTGGGAGGTGTGGCCTTGTTGGACTAGGTGTGGCCCTGGGGGTGTAAGCTTTAAGACCCTCATCCTAGCTGCCTGGAAGTCAGTCTTCTCCTAGTGACCTTCAGATGATGTAGAACTCTCAGATCTTCCTGCACCATGCCTGCCTGGATGCTGCCATGTTCTCGCCTTGATGATAATGGACTGACCCTCTGAACCTGTAAGCCAGCCCCAGTTAAATGTTGTCCATATAAGAATTGCCTTGGTCATGATGTCTGTTCACAGCAGTAAAGCCCTAACTAAGACACTTATTTACTCTTCTGCAGATGCAGAGCCAAAGTGGTTGATTAAAGAGCGGCCTGGATTCCGCCATCGGGCAGCATTGATATTGTTTCCCTGCTCCTTTAAAGACAGGTGACTGTAATTCACTAAGTTGGACTTCCCTCGCCCTTAACATGGAGACCCTCATAGGAGATGCAGCATCTTTTCAAACTGTGAAGAAGCTTGGAGTTTGGTAATCAGCAGGAAAGCTGGACATGGCAGCCCCTGTTGCTTTTTTGGTTTTTGTCCCTGAGACAGCAGGTGGTGAAAGGCAAGGTATGGTTTCTTTGTCTTTGCATCCTTTCTCCCCAGTGTCTATGCAATATGGATGTCCATTTTGGAAACTTGAAGGCCACCTGGCAGTCTTTTAGGAATTCTTCCAGAGACTGGCATGCAAACCAGTGAATGCCCCCCCCCCTCCGCCCCGCATCGCTGTGTCGATGAGTCAGGTGGGAAGTTGTAGAAATCACGCCGTTCCCGGGGATAGGTGACATTGCAGGATCCTCCCTGTGGGCACTCTGGGGCCAGAAACACCATTGCTGTTCTTTTCTGTGTTCATATGTTAGAGCTTAATATTCACACTAGCCAAGACACCTTAAGGTGAGCTCTGTCCAGAGGACTTGTGGGAGGGGTTTCCTGACAAACTCCTGTGAGATGGTTTCTTTTAGTAACAGATGCAGAGCTGCATTTGGCCTGGCCAGTGCTGTTATGAGTCCCGTCCTTATAGAAGTTCACCGGTGGACAGTAAGGCCATTCTGTGTCTTGCACGGCTGCTGCAAAAACTCTTCAGACCATCGCTTGCCTGACTTAAGCCACATCTCTAAACATCAGGCATAGCCCTAAGCACTTGACAGCACCTCTCTGCCGCTTCTCCAGGCTGCCATCATTTGCCTCTCTCTACCTCCTGACATGTACCTACTGCAGCACTGAATTGCAAAGTGCAAAGGGACTCATTTCTTCTCTGATCCTCTGCCCCTGTCCACCAGCCCCTGCCCAGCTGTTACCTGTTGTTAAGCAAAGCCAGCGCTGTTCTGGAGGGCTGGGACCCTGACAGACACATCAGCACTCAGAGATCGTGTTTTGCCAGCAGCATCTAGAAAGTCCCTCTGCTCCTGATCACTGTCCTTAGTCACCTAGTCCTACAGAGAACTGCATAGTGAATTTTATTTAGCCTTAGACCCAGGATAATGTATGCCTGGCACAATTCTAAATTCGTACCTCACTTACCCATTACCACAAGTCCGGGAGATAATAATAATGTCTTATAATGGACCCAATGTCTCAAAAGACTGCCGACTCATTCCTTGGATCGTTTGCTTCCTTCCTGAGAGACTTTTTCTCCAGATGTGTAGCCTGGGATTCGACAGTCTTCCTTAAGTCAGAAAAGATGTGTTCCCATTCGGGCTCACATCATCCTTAAGGACCTGTGAAACTGCCCCCAGTATAAGCTGCATAAGCAGCTGAAGGGAGAGTGTGTGAGAGGAAGGGGAAGGCGTTATCTAAAACCCCTGGCTTCAGAAGGCTCGGCGCCTGTGTTGCCGACTGCATGGCAGAGCACATAGATCATAAGCAATTGGCACACCACAAGACGCAAGCACCAAGTGGGAAATCACACCAGACATATAATTGCTTTTCTGTTGGCATTGAAGTGCCATTGTTCCTCCACGTGTGTCCTGGGGTGCACTGCCATCGGAATCTGGCAGGAAAGGGAGACCATTTGTCCATTGTGTGGGCGTGATTCTCTAAAATGAAGGGTTGGGGTTTGTTGGTGGTGCTGTTGTTTTGTTTGTTTGTTTGTTTGTTTGTTGCAGGGGAGGGGCTTGTTTTGGTTTGGTTTTGTTTCTCTCCCATTTTTTTCTTTCTTCCTTTCTTTTTTCTTCCCTCCTCTGTAAATACTGCCAAGCTCGGCATCTCACGTTTGAGGCAATAGAAAAAAAAAAAATATGTACATTAAACATTCAGCGAAGGAAAGTAAGGGCAGTCACAAAGCCGTGAGAGTCTTAGAAATGCCCCAGTTGAGCTCAGTGGTCAAGAGCACCTGCCGCTCTGACAGAGGACACAGGTCTGAGTCTCACAGATCACAACTGTCTATAACTCCAGTTCCAAGGTCTCCAGCACTCTCTCCTGGCCTCCGTGGGCATCAGGCACACGCATGGTATACATATATCCATGTAGGCAAAAACACTCATACACATAAAATAAAAAAAAAAACACCAAAAAATCCAGATATTTTCTCCAAAATGATGCCCCTTTCCCTCTCTAAATCCTAGAAACCATCTCAGAAGAGGAGGCAGAAAGATCATAAGAGCCAAAGAACAGGGAGGGGTGCTGCAAAATAATGTCCCCCAGATATGACAGGGCCTCAGCAATAGAGAGCACACCGCAGGTACGCCCACCTGAATAAGAGTGCACCCACAGCACACATGAAGTTGTAGAGGAGCAGCCGGAGTGGGGGATAACAAAGGGCAACAGGGGTGAGTGTGATTGTGATGTGCCATTTACAAGTATGAAACCATTAGAAATAAAAAGATAAATGGACATTTGCTCAAGCACAGCCAACTGCCTGTTACTTCTCAAAGCTTAGGAGTACACTCCAGCTAACCACCTGTATTTCTCAGAAGCCATCACACACGTAACTTGAACAACAACTTAATTCTCGTGAGGGATTAAGTAATTTGTTTTCTTGAGCATCAGATGGTCGGCGATGAAACAATTTACCTCTGTCGGTGTACAAGTGAGTCACAAGCCACTGTTTAAGTCACTAGCAGAGAGTCAGTTTCCAGCTAACAAACTGTAATCCACAGCACTTCCTGTGAGGGGTTGAGCCCTGTAACCCTTGACTCCATGAATTGGTGTCTTCTGTGGCCAGTTGCTTAAGTTCCTACCTGGAAACCCCTGGCTCACACTAGTTTTGTTTTTATTTAGTAAACTAAGTGAACTTTAGTTCACTCTCTGCTGGTTCTTCTCATCTGTGCATCACGGGAACTCTCTTTTAGACAAGCTTCCCAACTTTAGAACATTCCCATCTTGGAGTTCATCTTCCCCAACAGAAGTAAAAGGCGGTGACTCATTCTCCCACTTCTGTGCATTGGCGCCCCCCCTCCACCACCCTCCCCCGTTGGGTAAGGCCACTGGGGCGGCAGAAACGCCAGGATAACGCTACAGCTCGTGCTGGGCTTCGGGAAAGCACTGAGCACTGCTGGGGTGGGGGTGTGGAAATGTCTCCCACAGTCTGAGATGTGGGAAAGCTGAAGATGGGGTTCCCAGACCCCTGGGCACCCAGTCATCCATGGGGTACCACACAGAGGAGTTGGGAACAAAGTGTTGGGGGTCCCCAGGCCTGCAATGAGGTCAGACCATGGTAGTTCTCAGATCCTTGGACATCCAGACACTGATGGGTGAGAATGGAAGAGGCTCTTGAGCTGAGGACTAGCCAGGGGTGGGGTGGGTGAGGTTGGGGCGTGGGGGGGGGGAGGTATTCTGGCTTAGCTCAGATTTGATTTTCCTTAGATTGTCTGGGGGTGCAGAGAGGCCTTTAGCGGAGGCTTAGGCTGCAGTTTGGTAGTCAAAGGTCTTCTCCATGGCCCCCCATGGCAGATATAGATGAAAGAGACAGTCCATGATTCTAAACTGTTTATTGACTGTTCATAGTGGACAATGGATGCATACCAACTTCTCAGGATGGAGCTAAGATTAAATACCTTTTGCAGGGAAGAATGTCCAGGAAGAGGAGCTTATTGGGTAAACCCTCAAAACCTCTAGGAACCTCATTGTAGCCATCAGTGGCTGTAGAGAACTGGGTCTACATGAAAGGGGGGATGGAAATGAAAAAGGAACGGGGTGGAGAGAAGGATGAAGTCAAGACAAAGTTTCTGCTCAAGGTTCAAAGTTTAATTTTCAGCTCTGCCTTTATGTAGGGAAAGCCCACAGACCCATCCTTTGCTTCAGCAGGATTATGTTGCAAAGCAAGCTCAGCGGGCAGTCTACTCCTATAGGAAATTGCAGATGCCATGAGGCCCAGCTAGGTTGTAAAACCCATTGTGGGCCTGATTAGCCTACTCAGGGCTGAGGAAAAGGGAAAACTCTCATTAGTATGGCAAATTCCATTCTGGGCCTACATGACCACAGGACATGTTTCCTTATGTGGGAAGTGTGGCAGTGTGGCACATGTTCCAGGAAAGGAATCTGGCAGTTTGCAGGGAGCTGCCTACCATCTCAGGTGTGAACCCACTGACTTTCCAGGGTCTCAGACCTGCTCTACCTTTTTATGAAGCTTTCTGGCATGGTTTACTGTCCTGCACTGCTCCTGTGCAGCTGGAAAAGGCATGAGAGCCGGTCCTTTCACTCATGTGCCTTCCCTTGAGGACATAACACACCAATCACAAGTCATAGACAAGTGGTTAAAGAAAGTATGGATTGGTTGTCAGCCATAAAGAAAAATAAAATCATAACATACTCAGGAAAGGAGACAAAATGGGGGCAGTAGGGAGGTGGGCATTATGTTAGGTAAAATGAGCCATACTCAGGACAAATACTACGTGCTTTCTCTCATATACAGAATCTAGACTTAAGTTTGTATGGAAAAGGAAGTCATGAAAGAAGAAAGGGTGATATGAGAGGGGAGGAAGAGACCTTGGGGGAGGCGTGAAGTGGAAAGAGGGGGTAGCAGAATTAATGGGACATGAAGGTGGAAAAGAATTGGGGGAGGGGAATTCCAACAGAGGAAAGGGGGAATTGGATTGGTAAGTGTGAAGTACAATGGCACACATGCACAAAATGCATAATGAAAAAATTACTTCTGAGCTGGAGAGATGGCTTAGTGATTAAGGGCACTTGTTCTTGCAGAAGACCCAGGTTCAAGTCCCAGCCCACACAGAAGTTTACATCTGTCCATAACTGCAGTTCCAGGAGACTGCCAGACATGCAATGGTGTATTAGACATATTTGAACAAGTCACTGACAAACAATAAATAAATAAATCTAATTTTTTCAAGAAAATCTGCCATTTAGGAACAATTCTTACAAGGGTAGAAGAGACACTGCCTATGAGAACCATGGCCCCAATCCCAAGATTTCCTAGAAGTGTCGTGGCAGAGTGTCCAAGAATCCCTGAGTGCAGGCCGCAAGATCTCTACCTGGTTACTGACTGGGGCTCTCCTGGAACAGTCCGTGGTAAGTCTGAGCCCTAGTGTCTAGACTTCAAACCTGATTCTGTGGCCCCAGTGGCAATCTATAAGCCACTTGAATATCCTTTGGGATTTTTTTCTCTCCTCTATCACTAATTCATACAATTAGTCATGGGAGGAATCTTTGGATGAGAATATACTGCTATGTTCAAGCACAGTTATTGCTAGTGGTGTTACAGGAACGCTTGATGAAGTTTGCAGTCTAGTGAATAAGAGCAGACATTAAAACAGGTAAACAAACTAAATAAAGGTACAGAGAGCATGCCAGGTGAGTAGGGAAGAGAAGGAGAAAGTGCTAAGGTCAGGTAGCAGTTTAGAGTCCCGGGTTTAAGTGGGCTAAGAAGAGAAGTCCTCTTAGAGAGGAAAAGACGGTAGACGTACGAACGTACCCAAGCATGCATGCCCCCAGCACTCAGATCCTAGGAGATAGTATCCCCCTCAGCGGGAATAGCAAGGGCAAAAGCCACAAGGTAGGTGTCTTAGTTAGGCTTTTACTGCTGTGAACAGACACCATGCCCACAGCAACTCTTATAAAGGACAATATTTAACTGGGGCTGGCTTACAGGTTCAGAGGTTCAGTCCATTATCATCAAGGCGGGAACATGACAGCATCCAAGCAGGCATACATAGTGCAGGAGGAGCTGAGAGTTCTACATCTTTACCTGAAGGCTGCTAGCAGAATACTGCCTTCTAGGCAGCTCAGATGAGGGTCTTATAGCCCACACCCACAGTGACACACCTACTCCAACAGGGCCACACCTTCTAATAGTGTGACTATATACAAACTGGGCTGAGCTCATGGCCTAGAAAGGGTTATGGACCGTGCTCAGCAGAGTGAGCCCCCTAAAGTCATTCCCTAGCCTAAAAGGAGCTGTCCCCCGGGAGACACACTGACCTTGCTTATCGCTCACTAGTTCATGTGTGGTGTGCACTGGGCAGGACTCCTGTTAAACATCTACAGATAAACCTACCTGTATCCCAAACTACACACAGAATATAGTTGCTAATCAACAAAAACATACCTTAGACTAGAAGTCAATAAGCTTTGTTTATGTTAAAACATATAAGCTTATTTTGGCATCATCGTTTCTCTCTTCTACATGTTTACTTAGAGGTAATCATAAAACTGGCCCTTGGGGTAAGGCGTTTGTATGTGCATGTGTGTGTGCGTGTGAGTGTGTGTGTGTGTGTGTGTGTGTGTGTGTGTGTGTGTATGTGTGTTATCAAACACTCAGAGCTTTGAAAAGGGAGTCTCATCAAAATGTAGAATTTTTAATTCCAAATGTAACCATGACTCAAAATAAAAAAAGAAAAATTGACAGATGTATATACATTAGAAGCAGTAGTGTCATATGGCAAAACATCATGAATAAAGTAAAAAAGAAAATTGGAAGACTAGAGAAAGGGTATTGAGAACGGGGGAACAAAACCTAATATACCCCATATGCAAAGTCAGTTGGTAAATTTATTACCGCATGAGCATGAAGACCTGAGTTCAATGCCCAGAACCCAAGTGGAGCAGTATGTGCCTGTAACCCCGGTGCTATGGGGATGGGGACAGGAAGATCCCTAGGGCTCACTGATCAGCCACCCTGTGCAGCCGGCGAGCCCAGGCCAATGAAAACAACCTGGACAAGAACGAAAGGGTCTGAGGAGGAACAACATGCAAGGTTGTGCTATACACAGGTACACACATACACACACACACACACACACGTGCACATATGTGAACATAACACAAACATACACTCATCCTCATACACACAAAGAAGACCTCTTGAGAACCAAAAGCAGAACTACTACTAGAAAAACAGAGAAAATACACAGACAATTCTTTATAGAAGGTATGAAAATATCCCCCATGCATGAAAAAAAGTACCAAAACTCAATTACATGTGGAAAAATCAAACAATACTAGGTTGGCAGTTCTCACCTAACAGACTGGAAAAAAAAATTAAATGTATCAACTTATGGTGTTGGCAAGGTATTGAGGAGATGAGCATTCTCCTGCATCGCTGGTGGGAATGCAGACGGTGCTTCTGCAGAAAAACCAGACGGTTCCTCAGAGAGTCAAACAGGCCCCAGCTGTGTCACTTCTGGAAACTCACCCTGAAGCTACGGCACCAAAAGTACAAACATGTTCTTTACATGTTATTTATTGTGTGTGCATATATAGGATTACTGAAAACCACCTCAATGAGCGTGCACATAAAATAGCTAAATAAATAATGGTACATCCATTCACTAAATCAAATAGATGATGGTATATCTATCCACTGAATTACTAAGCAGCTATAAGAGCCAAGAACTGTATTTCCAGAAAATGGCATTTCCTGGAGCTAAATGAGAAAAGAGAAATGCAAAAAGAAAAACAAACAAACAAACAAACAAACAAACAAAAACAAGCAAATGGCAGAGTTACAGCAGGGGAGATGTGGGATGTGGAGTCAACCCAGTAACTAGGAAATGGTACTCTCTGAAGGCAGCTAAGCACACAGTAGCCTATTCTAGTAAATCTTCTTCTCATAGAAGCATGGGTTAGTAACTGCAACCTTTTAAAATATGCCAGGAAGGGATGAGGCTAGAAGGCTTGTGCCTTTAATCCTAACACTCAGGCAGATGAATCTCTGTGAGTTCAAGACTAGCCTAGTCTACATAGTGAGCTCCAGGATAGCTAAGGCTACAGAGTGAAATGGACACTCCCTCTCCCTCTCCTTTTCACAGTATATGAATGTATATGTGAGAGAGGGGGGAGAATGAAGGAGGGAAAATGAGGGAGAGAGAGAGGGAGGGAGGGAGAGAGCAAGAGAGAGAGAGAGAGAGAGAGAGAGAGCGCAAGAGAGAGAGAATGAACAAGTGAATATGTGTAGAACAGTCTGTCATCCTGAGAGTGGAGAAAGGGGTTGTAAATAAGCTCAGAAATAGCACATTGACTTGGAAAAGGTGGAAAGAAGCCACAGAGCTCAAGATCCATAGATGTACACGCGACAAAACGAACAGAAACAAACAGCCAGGTAAAAACGGTGTGCTACACACACTTCCTGCTTCTGTCCATCAGAAGCGCTATGGAGCCATCAGTGATGGATCCTCTTAGAAGCCCTTCATATTTTCAGGGCTCACATCTTAGCCCAACATCACTCTCTAACACAAAGAAAATTGTTTGGCTTTAGGGATGAAGTAGGGGAAAAATGCAAATTGGGCCAGGAGCATTGTATGATACCAGCAAGGGAAGAAATGCTGAGCGAGAGGAGGGGGGGAGGGGAGAGGGAGGGAAGGGAAAGGAAGAAAAGAAGGAAGGAAGGGAGGGAGGAGGGAGGAGCAAAAATTCATTTTGGCTGATGCTGCAACCTGAATGTGAGGCTTCTATAGACCCTTCTCGGTACAACCCATGCCTACTATTGGTTAAATAAGTCCCAGCTCCCTTTGCCCTTGGTCCAGCTCTTCCTGGGTAGATCCAGAACACCTACCCCCTATCTCCTGCAGTATTCATAAAGAAATCCAGAGATAAGAACACCATGCTACTATCATAAAATGGATATTGGTGACGCTGAACATTAAATTATTGTCCCTCTATCAAGTGGCCTTCACATCCTGCTTGCTAAGAGAAATTTGAAAGGATAATGAGGCCTACTCATAGCAGCAGCAGGAACGGCGTTTTAGCTATGAGCACACCCAACCATCTGGGACTCTGTGGAAGAGTTTAGACGTGCCTGAGACAACTTGGAAATCATCTGTCAGCATGGTTTAAAGGGGGAAAGAGTGCGTCATAGAGACCGTTCAGTGGGAAAAGTGTTTTCTGTGCAAACCTGAGGAACTGGGCTCAGATTTCCAGGACTCCTTAAAAAGCCACTTGTCATGGTTCATGCTTGTGATCCCAGCTCTGAGAGGTGGGGACAGAAGGACAGAGAGAGTTTCCTGGCCAGCACTTCTGGCCAATCAAGTGATCTACCAGGATCATTGAGAAATTTTGTCTCAAACTATGAGATGAAAAGCAACAGAGGGGGCCACCAACATTGATCTCATGTCTTCAAGCACACACACACACACACACACACACACACATGCATACACTGAACACACACAAATGAGCAAAGTATCATCTCTAAGAACCCTGGGCAGCAACACAGAGCATTTTAACAAAACAAGAAAACATCATGAAGTAGAACTGCGTGTGAGCTCGGCGGTTAAGGTGCAATCCAGAGTTTCCCTGCTAAGCACCTTGGTTCCTACCTGTTGTGTTTAAGATATGAAATGCCAAGCCGGGCAGTGGTGGCGCTCGCCTTTAATCCCAGCACTTGGGAGGCAGAGGCAGGCAGATTTCTGAGTTCAAGGCCAGCCTGGTCTACAGAGTGAGTTCCGGGACAGTCAGGGCTACACAGAGAAACCCTGTCTGAAAGACGTTGTACATTGAAGGCATCGTCCCCGGCTGGTGTGTCTGGTGACCATGTACATCATGAGAGCTCTAACGTCATCAATGCAGTGTCCCACGGATGGAGTCATGATCCAGTGACATTACTGAAAGGTGTTAGAAACTTCTGGATATGGGTGGGGCCTAGTTGCAGCAAGTAGATCTATTGGCTGTATCTTGGGGGCATTTTGTGTCCAGTGGCCCTGATCTGATGCTTCTCTCTCCCTCTTGCCCACCATCTACTGAGTTACTTTTCCCCAACACACACTTCTGACCAGTGATGTTCTGCCCTCCTTCCATGGGCCCTGAAGCCAGGGAGCCCAGTGACCATGCACTGAAACCTCTGAAGCCAAGAGCCACGTTAAACTTTTCCTCCTTTGGAGTGTCTATCTTAGGTTCTGGCCTCATCCATAACAAGTGTCACGATCGCCTAACTTTCTTGCCAGCAAGAAAGATGCGCCACAACAGGATCCTTCTGCAGACGTTTTTAAACGGGTTTTATTGCTGAAGCGAAAAGACCCCGAGCCTGAAAACTGATGCTGCTTAAATAGGCCTAAGAGGAATGTGTCACTCTATGATTGGTGCTCACTGTATACCCTCATTTGCATGTTCCGGGCTTGAGCTGTGACTCATCATCTGTGCTGTTTGAGCATGTGCACAACAGTTGTCAGTTAGTTGTCAGTTAGTTGGCCGACGCCCTTTGGGCTCAGGTGCCATCTTATAATGGTGAATGTGGCTTCCCACAAACAAGTCCAACTGAGGTTCTCTCCTTGAAAAATATTAAAAAGGAGAAGGTGATACTCATTTCGTTTTCCTTTGTGGAAAGTGTTGTAATATCATCAAATTCTGTACCTTCCATTCACCAGAGGCCTCTCCACATCTCAGCACTGAGACCTGTTTTTCCATACGTGGGTATCTGTGAAAGCAGAAAGCCATTACATCCTTAGCTCATTTTTCTTAGGTAAGTTTTTGTTTGTTTCATTTTGAGATTTTTCTCTCTATGTAGCCCAGGCTATTCTTGAACCTGTGATCCTCCTGCCTCAACCTGATGAGCTTAATTCCAATTTTATACATTGACGTAGAGGACTGAAGGAAAGACAGATGTCACGTCATTCGCAAACGAATACACATCACCTTTAGAGAGGAACCGAACAACTCACAGTGGGGTTGCTGGCACAGGAAGTCACTGTGCTCACTTGGGTCTTGGGTGGGAATCCTAATGGCCTGGTTAGCAGGATTGAATCCTTCATAAAAATCCATGTGAAAACAAGAGAGGCCATTGAGAAAGACTAAAGGTTAAGGAACTGTGCAGACAGGATTCCTGGTGACAGGATGGCTTCCTTCTACTCTTAGCCTTAAGGAAATGTTGCTAAGCACCCATAGTAAGACCAGGAAGCCTCAGAAAGGCCATCTTGCCTCCTGAAACTGACCAGAGAGAAACAGTCCTGCTAAGAGAACCTCATGGCCTACCCTAAACTAATTTCAGCATGGCACCATGAAGTCTGGGGACATTGAAAAAATGACCAAGAACTGATTGATACAAGTTGTGCTTTCCAGCTTGTTCAGCCACCTCAGCGTGATCCAGACATCAAAGGCCACAAGAGGATCACAAGAATGTTGTTCCAAAGGCCTGAGCTGGTAAGAGAGCCATCTTTGCTCGGTGCGTGGCCAGGGAGAGGGTGGCCTGCAGAAGCGACACAGCTGCTGGGACAGACTCCGTTTCTGGCTCCAGACAATCGGGCACCTTTCCCTCCAGAGGAGAGATGTCCGCCCGGGAGGGTTCTCACTGCCTGAGCTGATAAGAGAGCCATATTTGCCATCTTTGCTCCAGTGAGTTGCCGGGAGAGGGCGGCCTGCAGAAGCAACACAGCTTCTGGGAAAGATCCCATTTCTGGCTCTAGACATACAAGCACCTTCCCCACCAGAGGAGAGGTGTCTGCCCAGGAGGGCCCTCACTGCCTGAGCTGGTTGGGGAGCCATGTTTGCTCTGGTTTGCCTAGGCTCCAGTCCACACTGGTGAGAGTGTGGACAGCAGAAGCTACACAGTTTGCGACAGACAAGCAACCTAGCTTCTGGGACAGACCCTGTTTC
>NC_034600.1:29361482-29411810 GCF_900095145.1 Mus pahari
ATATGACCCAGCACAGGGGAATGCCAGGGTCAAGAAGTTGGAGTGGGTGGGTAGGGGAGCAGGGGTGGGGGAGGGTATAGTGAACTTTTGGGATAGCATTTGAAATGTAAATAAAGAAAACATCTAATAAAAAAAGATAAAAAAATAAAAAATAAATTGTACATGACAGATAAAGTTCCTAGATATGTTATTATTTATAGAAGACTTTATAAGATAATTAAAAACTCACATAAACATTAAGAAAAGAATGTCATTCCATCCTACTTATGACTGTAGATATAAAAATCCTCAGTTAAATTCCAGCAAAACAACAAAAAAAAAAAAAAAAAAAAAAAAAAAAACAGCAACATATAGAAAGCATGATATACTGTGGCCCAGAGGAGCTGATCCTGGGAATGCAGGAGCAGTCCGCCATGAAATACTGACCAACCCTACATTACTAGAATGTTGGACAAACCATACATGGCTGTCTCAGCTGAAAGAGGAAAAGTGTCTGACAGAAGCTAATGTCCTTTATATTCACTGGGAGGCGAGGGGGACATCTGTGAAAACCTCAAAGTCAAGGTCACATTTCATGATAAAAGAAGAAAGTCTTCTTTCCTTGATTCAGGAACAAGCTGAGAGGTCTGTTCCTCCGTTTCTGTTTAATTCTGCACAGTTCTGACCAGAGTTCAGCCGGGAAAGAAAATCAAAGGTGTCTGTATTGTAAAGGAGAAAGAAAAGCCCTCTAATTCCAGCAATGTGCTTTTGTACACAGAAAATTCTAAGAACTCAGCTAAAAAAACTATTAGAATCAACAAGCAAATTTAACAGAATTGCAGGTTATAAACTCATTATAAAAGTCAATTATGGCTGGGCAGTGTTGGTGCACGCCTTTAATCCTAGCACTTGGGACTTGGGAGGCAGAGGTAGGTGGATCTCTGAGTTCGAGGCCAGCCTGGTCTACAGAGTGAGTTCCAGGGCAGCCAGGGCTATACAGAGAAACTGACTCGAGAGAACCCCCCACCAAAAAAAAAAAAAAAAAAAGTCAATTACATTTCCCTATACTAGAAAGCTTACATTCCTGGGATAAATCCCATCTTGTCACAGTAGCTAGCCTTTTCCAGATAATAAGACAATCCAGCTGGCAAAGATGCTTGATGCCAAACCTGGTGACCTGAGTTCAATCCCTAGAACCCACTTGATGGAGGGGAACTGAATCCTATAAGCTGCCCTCTGTCTACACACACACACATGATCACACACACACACAGGAATGCACTTGGATGCAAACAAACAATGAGATAGATAGATAGATAGATAGATAGATAGATAGATAGATAGATAGATAGATAGATATGAATAGATAGATAGGTAGATGATGGATAGATAAATGATAGATGATAGATATATATACAGATAGGTAGGTAGGTAGGTAGATAGATAGATAGATAGATAGATAGATAGATAGATAGATAGATAGATAGATAATAGATAGACAGATATAGATGATAGATATAGATGGATGGATAGATAGATGATAGATAGATAGATAGATAGATAGATAGATAGATAGATAGATAGATAGATAGATAGATAGATGACAGACAGATAAGAAAAGGTCCGGAAGAAGGCTAAAATGTTCACTTTCACTGCTCTTATGCAGCATCTTATTAGAAGCTCTTTATAATGCAGTAATAAAAAGAAATAAAAAGCATAAAGATTGGGAAGAAAAAATAAAAAGATCTGTGCTTTCAGATCAGTCAAATGTCTGAGTGAGAAATTCCAGACAAATACACACACTGGTGCACACATACACACACACACACACACACACACACACTCAGACACACATACATACACACACACTCAGACATGCATACATACACACACAATCAGACACACATACAGACACATACTTAGACACACATACACTCACACACACACACTCAGACATGCATACATACACACACAATCAGACACAATACACACACACCTACACATCTATACACCTACACACATACACACACTAGCTGCTAATTAGAGCAAGATTTCTGTGTACATGCTTAGCCCAGCAAAGAGCAACTGGAATTTAAAATTGACACATTGCCTTTTACATTATCACAAAAATAAAATGTTTATGCATAAGTGTACCTAATGTCTTTAAGATCTTTATGAAGAAAGATACAAAACTTGATGAAAGAAGCCAAATAAACAAATGAAAGTGTTCCATGTATATAGGTAAACTCAGTATTGTCAAGGAGTCGGTTTATCTCGGCTTCAACTAAGACTCAATGAATACCAACTAAAATACCATGTTATGGGGACTAGAAAGATTGCTCGGTGGCCATGTTCTGCTCAGGCAGAGGATACAAGTTCAGTTTCCAGACTTCATCTGTGGGAAAGCAAGGAACCCAGAACAACCACCACAATACTGAAGAAGGAAAAAACAGAGGACTGTCACTGCTGTCACTGCCAAACCTCAGAACTCACTGTGATGGAGCAGAACGGAAAACCCAGGAATAAACCCAAACAGACCGAGGAATCTCAGCTTTGGCTGAGAGGCAACGGCAACACAACAGAACAAACTAACGACAAAGTGACTTCAGCAGATGGCATGGTGAGGCGAATGGAGTGTGCATCGAGCATTTTAAGATGTAGACACGGACTTGATACTGTTCAGAAAATTAAAGATGAATCATAGACCCAACGCTATAAACCAAAAATAGAAAGCAACGGGAGGAATTCTAGGTGGCTGTGAGCTCGGCGGTCACTGCTTAGATGTTAACATCAAAAACAGTTCATGAAAGCAAGAAGAACTGGTGTGACGTAGGACCTCATTAAATTTAAAAATCTGTATTCTGTGAAAGACGATATTAAGTAAATACAAAGAAAAGCCACAGTCATGAAGAACATCTTTCTAAAACACATATCCAGTGAAGGAACTGGTACCCAAGGCAAACAAAGAACCACTAAGAATTTAACCATGGGGCTGGAGAAAAGACTCCATGCTCAGGAGCGATGGCTGCTTTTCCAGGGGACCTGGGTTGGCTTCACAGCATCCACACGGCAGCTCACAACCTTCTGTAACTCCAGTTCTAAGGGATCCGATGCCCTCTTCTAGCCTCTGCATACAATGCACCCATGAGATGCACAGACATACGTGTGCACAGGCAAAACCCCCATACACATTAAATAAGAAAAAAAAAAATCAACTATAAAAAACTCCGAGTCATTGTTGTAGGAATGCAGTGATCTGATTACTTTGAATGACAGTTTAGCTGCCCTCTCATGATGTTATTCAAATAAGTTTAAAACTCACACACACAAAGAAACCTGCACAATAAGTGTTTACCATGGCTAAAACTTGCAAGCCAGCAGAATGTCCTTCCAGGGGTGAATGAATAAACTATGGTGTGTTCATACAGTGAAATATTAATCTGCAATTTAAAAACGTGGGGGAGGGCACTAGCAAGCCATCAAAAGACGGAGAAAACTTTATTCAATGCATTTGCTGACTGAAAAGAAACAACCTGCGGAAGGTACGTTCTGCACAGGCTGGGGTATAGTGGGCTTACTCTTATCTGGATCGTTTCCTCCAAGTTTAAGGGACACGACCAATCTAAATGGCTTTAGGTAACATTTATGGCTTAAAATATGCTTGATATTTTTTGTGTTTTCTGGATTTCCAAGTGTTGCTGTGATTTTGCTTTGAGTATGTTTAGACCGACTTCCCAGGCACCCTAAGGGGAACAAGTTTGCTATGCCATGTACCCAGAGACAAAAGAACCAAGCCATGTGGACTGAAACATCTGAAGTCATGAGACATTCATTTTGCATTACTCTTTTCTTGTAATAAATTGATTTATCTTGGGAATTCGACATAGCCATGGGAAGCTTACCAGCACAGATTCTCAACATTTTAATAACTTAGAGCATCAAGGGTTTAATTCTTGCTTGTATTATATGTTCATCATGGATCTAATGTCTCTCCCTGTTCCTTGACACCTCCCTTCTGAGATGAGGTGATCTTTAAAAAAAAAAAAAGAGTTTATCTAGCAAATGGCTTTGCTCACAGCAGATATGAAATAACTTGACTTAACACTTTTTGGGGAGGTATGGGTGGCTTGCCCACATATGTCTGTGTACCATGAACTAGTACTAGAGAAGGCCAAAAGGGGCTTAGATGCCATGGAACTGGAGTTACAAAGGGCTGGGAACCACCACGCGGGTTCTAAGACTCAAACCTGCATCATCTGGAAGAACAACAACTCCTAACCTCTGAGTCACCTCTCCAGCTCCAAGAACTCGATAGAAGCACCTGCTTAGAAGGCGCATGGTGTCACTTCTGCCTTGATTCTACGGAATAAGTCAAATTGCAAACCTCCTCCTGACCTCAGCCAAGTGGACATATGTGATCCTACCGGAAGTGAGAGACCCAAGGCTTAAGGCCAACTCAGAGCCAGTAAGGTGGAGATATGGAATACACACACCACCAGGGCTTGCAAATGCATGGGGAAGAAAGTGCAACCCGTGAACAAAAATGTTTGCCAGGCTTGTCTTTATTTGGCTGACTTCAGGAACGAATGACGGACATTTTCTCCTTTAAGTTCTAGATCTGTCCACAAGGTGTGAGGCTCAAAAGGGTTAAATCATTCATTAGCACAATACTCAAATCTAGGACAGGCAAGATTGCCAGGAAGCAAGATAACCAGTGCACATTGGCAGTGGCACATTCATACAATGAAATAATAGTCAGCAATAAAAAATAAAAAGGGGTAGCAATATATTAAAAAACCATGGAGAAAACTTTATTAAATGCATTTGCTAACTGTGATGGTTCCTATATACTTGGTTCAGGGAGTGGCACTATTAGACAGTGTGGCCCTGTTAGAGTGGGTGTGGCCTTGTTGAAGTAGTTGCTTAATCCGAAGAATCCACATGGTAGAAGGAGTGAACCAACTCCCACAATTGTCCTCTGACCTCCACACACATGCTGTAGCACTTGTGTGTGTGCATGCATATGTGTGTGCATGTGTGTCTGTGTGCATGCATGTGTGTCTGTGTGCATGCATATGTGTGTGCACATGTCTGTATGCATGCATGTGTGTGCATGCATGTCTGTGTGCATGCATGTGTGTGTGCATGTGTGTCTGTGTGCATGTGTGTCTGTGTACATGTGTGTGTGAGAAAGAGGGCATTTCCTTCTAGGACATCAGCCAAGGAGGAAGGTCGGCTGGGTGCTTTCTCTGCCTCCCTGAGCTAGCGGGCTTTCACCCCAGCATCTGGTTCCCAAGTCTTCATTAGTAAAATTGAACAATTGGGATTTTATTTATAAAAAAAAAAAAAAAAAAAAAAAAAAAAACAGAATATAAGCAAATAGAAGAAGCAGGGACTAACTGGGGGAAACAGACAGAGGCAGGGAGGGGAATAAAGGATATCAGTATGTGCATGAAGATACAGTGCAACCCATTGCTTTGTGTGATAATCTAAAACATTGTGTAGAAAAGACAATGCCTGACAGCAATATTTATAGGAATTTGCCAAACTCATTAAATTAGCATAGCTTATGCTCTTAACCTTTTGGACAATAAAATGATCATAGACACCAAGCTAATATGATTAATTTGAATAGGGAAAATCTGAATTAATAAATGTTTGAAGATGACAATATCGTTATGGTTTGAATCTGAAACATCCCTCAGAGGTTCATGTATTTTGACACCTGGTCCCCAGCTACTGACACGGCTTTATAAGTATCATGAACTATATAAACTATATAAAGTGGTGATGGCTGCCAAGGTGTCCCCTGAAAAAACCATGCCTGGTATGAGAGAGGTTTATATCAGGGAAGGGAGGGAGAAGGGGTAGAAGCAGACAGAGCCACGAGGACAGAGAAAGCAGGGATAAAGAAGGATAGGAAGAGAGGCCGACTAGGAACATGTGGGGAACAGACAGAGAGAGAAAACGAGTGAGAAGGGAAGGGGAAAAGAGAAAGGGGGAGGGGAGGGGAGGGGAGGGGAGAGGGAGAGGGGCTGGGATAGTGAACTGTCCTCTTGTACACTGCCAGGCTGCCTGCACCAAGCACGTGATGACGTAACTGTTGCTAGGTCTCTGGGAGGAGTCTAGCAGAATTGTCTGTAAGCCAACAATGAGGTTATGGAATTTTTGGTGTGGGGGCCCTAGCCGGTGGAAGTGGCTCACTGGGTGGGTCTTGAAGGCTCTGCCTCTGGTTCCAAGTTCATGGTCTCTGTGTCCTGGCTGGTCATGACGTGACGTGAGGACTCCTGCACACTCCGCAGCCATCATGGGCAGACCTGTCTGTGACCCCTATGCCTCCCCTGCCATGGCAGAGTGTTCCTGCCTCCCGTACACGCCTTCACCCAGGTCAGAGTGTTGAGAAAAGCAACGGGAGACAAATGCCATTAAATTTCCTACCGTAGCACCAGTGACCTAGGGGGAACCACCCTCTTGCTTTCTTCTCATGTGTATAGACTGCAAACCATACCAGGTACTCTCTTCTTACTTCAGTTGATCTCAAGTCAGTTATACACCTATTTTGCCATTTTGTATACCTCATTTACTCAGACAATATCCTTAAGAGCTGGGTAAATAACTCAGTGTTAGAGTCCTTACCTAGCATGTGTGATGATTCAGTATACATACAGTGCACGCACGCACATGCACACAATACACACCCACACCAATATAATATATATGTGTGTAATATATTATATATATATATAAAATAAAAAAGAAAACTTGAACTTAATTCTTACCTAAATGAACCAAATAATGTTAGTAATTAGATAAGCTAAGAAGAAGCTCAAACAAAACACCAAACAAACCAAAAGAAAAAACAGTGACATTTTCTGTGTCATCATAACCTTTCTCCCAGCAAACCTTCAGGGGAGGCCATGTTTGCCCATCTGGCAGATGTGCGAGCCGAGCCCGTACTTTCCCAAGGTTAGCCAGCTCATGCTCTTCCCATGATTCCCCGTGGTTGAGAAGCTTCATCTTTTAAAATAGAGCCTTGGTTAGATTTGTTTCTATATTTCTGGTTATAATCTACTAATAACTACATCTATTCTTTAAATCTACTTGGTCAGCATAGCAATAGCCAAAGGCTTGTGTTCCTTCTGAGAACTTCAGAGAAGGCGCCGAGGCCGGTTTCTCACGCTTTTCTAAGTAACACTGCCCTCTTGTGGACCAATAGTGAATTGCGGCACCATTTCAACGTCTCCTGATCAGCAGGCAACAGAAAGGTTTTCTATTTGAGTTGGCTCTCATCGAGAAATGAAAGCTGTCTCCGTGTTACATTATAAGCCCTAAATACAGTGTTTCTCTGAAAAGCAGCACCAAGTGACCATTCACTCAGCCCATGGTTATTAAGCATCAGAGATGTATTGGGCAAACAGTTAAGAATACAAAAGTGAACAAGACCATTCTCTGTACTTATAGAACATAAAACATCATGTCTGCACTGCTTGGAAATGTGCACCTTTAAAGCTGAAGACTTGAGCTCAAGGCCAAATGTGCCACTAATTGTGTGACTTTGGACACATCACTTAAACGGTCACCCAAGTGTCATTGTGTGCAGAACTAGATACCAGTATTACCTGCTCTATCTAGATACCCAGTGCTCTGTGAAATATTAAACTGTGTGTGTGTGTGTGTGTGTGTGTGTGTGTGTGTGTGTGTGTGTGTTTCAGGAAAACTGATATTTCCTCAGATGAAGGAGCCTCAGGGACCAGGGGTAACCAGGCAGTGTCATTTCCAGGATCCATGCTGATAATATTCACTCTTCAAATGTGCCAAAGCTATAGAAAGCTGTACAATTGCTTGTACATACAAAAACCTGAAACCCAGGTTATAATTGCTTGTAGATATAGAACTCTGAAAGGAGTCAGAATGCCCATCTACAGGGGACTGGTTGCAGTGATTGTGGTACTTCTGTCCAGTGATGTGGGACACAGCCTAGGAAAGAATGGGGTAGAGCTACAGGCACAGAGGTGTCCCCAGTCTCAGTGCAGCACACATGGGAAACTGGAATGCGCCACTGTGTGCCACATGCTCCCATTGGTTTAGAAGCGAGCTAACACATACAACTGTGTTTAAAGATGTGCCAACTACATGGACAAGAATATTGTACTTACCGGCTTCAGGACCTCCGTCTGGATGCTAGAATGTCTTCAGAAGTGCAGGACTGGAAATTTAAAACCACAGTTCCCAGAAACCTTTGCAAATAATGTCCCAGATGAAAACTGGCCTCCTAGATGAGATGGATGTGATGGTTAATCACAGATACGGACTTGGAAGCCCCTGGAGAGGGGCCTCTGGACATCTCTGTGTTTAATGAGGTTTAACAGAGGAGAGAAGCCCCACCCTGAGTGTGGTAGCACCGTCCCGTGGACTGGAGTCCAGGACTAAATTGCAAAGGGGGCAGGGCACTTGAGCCCCAGCATGCATCTCTGTGATTCCTGACTTTGGACCTGTGTGAGCATCTTCCTCACATTTCTGCTGTCATGGCTAGAGACACTCTCACCATTGGGTCTCCCTTGCCCTGATTGATGGACTGTTCCTTTACACCACTGACTAAACTAAACCCTTGCCTTTGTTAGGTAATTTGTCATGAGAAACTTAATACCGTGTGCTGACACCTGACTAGGAAGGCAGGAATGGGCTGGAGAGATGGCTCAGCGGTTAAGGACACCGACTGCCCTTCCAGAGGTCCCGAGTTCAGGTCCCAGCAACCACATGGTGGCTCACAACCATCTGTAATGGGGTCTGGTGCCCTCTTCTGGTGTGTCTGAAGACAGCAATGGTGGTGTACTTATATGTATAGAATAAATAAGTAAATCTTAAAAAGGAAGGCGGGGGTGAGGAAAAGCCAGCTTTCTGTTATTGTCCACAGACAGGAGATGGGAACTGAGAGGTGACAGTGACTAAGCCACCTAGTGTCTGTTATCTAGCTTGCAGATGGTAGAAGTCATGGCCTTTTGCTTTCTGGGGCTGTGCTCTTGAGCAGTGGCTCCATTCCAACCCTTTGATGCTGTCAGAAAGCCCTAGTTCCCTATATTATATTAAATCAATCCTTGTGCGCATTAGCTTTCCAGCTCCATTGACAGTTCGATACATAGGAAACAGGTACTTGCTCTGTTGTGGTTAATATGAGATGCCAACCTGACTGCTCTAAAGGGAACCCAGATAACTGGTACAGCACTAGCACAGGTGTGTCTGCAGGGTTCTCTGAAACATTAGCATTTCAATCAGTTGACCTTGAGAGAAAGAAAAGATGTGGGAAAAGGCAATTTCTCATTCTTCTCCCTGGTTCTCCAGCCCCCAGATTTGGAGAACTAGACTGGAGTCCCCTCTACCACGTACCCTCCAGCTTCAGTCTGGAGTCCACACAACCTTTCTGGTTCTCTGTGATGCAGGAGACAGCAGATCATGGTATTTCTGAGGTTCCACGGTCTCATATAATACATGAATCCATGAGCTCTGTGCCCCTTTGGAAGCACAAGACAGGTAGGTCTCTACCTGGAAGAGAGATTTTTCTTTTCAGTGTATACCCTTTTATATTATCAGGAAGGGTTTGCTATGAGAATATTTTATTTAAAAAGGCAACCCTATGAGGGAAGTTCTAGAAACACATCTGTGTCATTACATTTTTAGACAATGAAGACTTCGTTATATATTGTATTTCTCAAGACACATTGGGGAAAATCCATGTAGAGGCTCTTCTACATATGGGCAGAGTGAGGGCAGAAGTGCTTCAGTGAGAAGCTTGAAGAAATGGAAACAAATGAGGCCTGGTTAGATTTACTGTGGGTTTGCATGGCGTGGGAAGAACCTTGTCCTGTGCAGTCACTTGATTTGTATCCAGCCACAAATTAAGCAAGCATTTCTAATGTGGAGGTTTGAATAACAATGGCTCCCATATGTCCACATATTTAATTGCTTAGCCATCTGGGGGGGGTGGCACTATTTGATGAGGATTGGGAGGTGTGGCTTTGGTGGAAGAAGTGTGTCACTGGGGGTGAGCTTTGAGGTTTGAAAATCCCACACGAGACCCAGCGTTACTCTCTCTGCCCGGGGATCATCAGGACGTAGCTCTCAGCTACTTCTCCAGCACCTGCCTGCCTGTCTGCTGCCATACCATAATAGACGAAACCTTGGAAACTACAAGCCCCCAATCAAATGCAAGAGTTGCCTTGGTCATGGTGTGTGGGACTGTGAGAGGTAGTGTGGTCCCCGGTTGAGCTAAGGCTGGAAGCCCCAGAGACCCTGAAGGGATGGTAGGAGCTTAGCCTGCTCCCAGGCACCAGGCCCCTGTCACTAGCCACAGTCCCCCGCCCCGCCCCGCCACCCAGATTTGTGGCCATCAGTCACATAAAGGCAATGCCCCAAGCCCCTCCACACGTAGAGGATGTGACCTGTGGTCATGTAGGCTCAGGACGGATCTCTATTTTAATGAGGTATCTAAAGGCCTGGAGGGCTTGCTTAGCCAATCAGCTTTCCTTCCCAGACATTCCTCCCTGCAAAAGGTATTTAACCTCAGGCCCACCCTGAGCAGTGGGGTATGGTTTTACACATCTACTTTCTGCCATGACAATAAATGCCTTAAAACCATGAACTGCCTCTTTTTACCGGGATCTGCTGTGGGGAGCCACGGAGGCCTTTGCCTACAGAGCCGCTGTCTAATCTCCCGTAGAAGGCCTCTCTCTCCCAACCATGGCTGCCACCAAGCCAAGCTCAAGCCCACCACCTTCAAGGCAAGGACTCTGCAGGACTAGCTGGAGTTCTCCTCCCCCCCCCACTCCCATCCCCCACCCCCACCCCGCCCCACCCGGGCTAGATCCACTCCATTCTCAGCTTTTCCTGGCCTCCCAGCAGTGCCTGGATATCCGAGAGCCTGAGACCCAGATGGCCCCAGGGTTTTCTCAGGCCCGAGGACACCCTCCCAAGTCAGCTCCTGCTGTCCTGTGCCTCAGGCTATGCTTTCCCATCCCCCCCAGATGGCGTCCAGGGGTTTCCCTATGGCCCAACACCCGCTGGCGACAGCTTGGGGTAAGTGCTGTCAATTCCCTTGTCCCCCTCCCTGAGCAGCCGTGCCCTGTGGCTGAGCTGCGCACAACTCTTCATAGCAATAAATAGAACCGTTTCTACAACATCTAGTCAAGGGGTGTGTCGAGTTAGGATGGGGTGGAAGCCAAGGAAACTCACTTCAGAGATGGAAGCTTAAAAAGGAAAGCTATATTTTCTGAGCACTCAGAGTCTGCTGAGATCTGGACCAAGTCCCCGAAGGAAGATTGAACAACATTTTTAAAGGACGGGAACACAAAGTGAGAGGGAAGGTGCGGGGAGCTGACGTGTTATCCAATTGTATTGTAACACTGCGGGTTAAGGAAGTACCCACTGGAGACTGGGCAATCTCCAGGGCACCTGGCTTCAAGGTCCTTAATTCATTCTCCTAGACATTAGGTCCAGAGCTCAGAGTGATAAGGGGACAAAGGAGTGGATCAACTGTGTGTAGTTCATTAGGGCATAACGGGCAATTGGGTATATATTTTTATAACTTATGCACCTTAGTTTAGGTAACAGCAATTTCTATATTCTTTACCTGTTAACAGACAACTAAGAAAACGTTTGGAGAAGGTGTTTGGGATAGGTGTTCATGGCCTGGGAACATGAACTTGTCTAACACTGCCAGCAAGATGGAGAAGTTGTCCCTGAGATGGCTGACAACTGATTCCAACAGAAGCTGTTCAGCTACAGGGAAGTCCCCAGCTCCCCCGAGGCCTGGAGAATTTGGTTTCTCCCTATGATTAAATGGAGTCTGAAAACGAAATGGTATTACTTAGAATAAGTTTCTTTTGCTTGTTCGCAACAGGGGTGAGACCTCTTAGACTGTGTTCAACATAAGAAACCTCCAGTGAAGAGGGGCTGCCTAAAGTTCCCATGCCAACCATGGAAGCCTGTTGGGGTCTCCCAGCTCCTTGTTGCCGCCAAGCCTACCTTGCTGTTAGACTAGTCACTCTCCTTCAAAACACCAGCCCCCTACAGGCGCTGAGGCCCACCAGAGAGTTGCTGTGTCTCCACCGCCTACCAAGAGGACCTCCCCGGATCTCCCAGAATGCAGCACCCCAGATCTCCCAGAATGCAGCATCCTTGGACCGCCTATGCCAACAGACATTCGTCCCTGCCTCGATCCTTGGACCCGCCTACGATCGACCGCCACTGGCAACTTCAAAGACTGAGGAGGGGGCTGGGGATCTTTCCATGTTATTTAAACGGAGTTTGGTTATTAAACTTCGGAGCCTTGAACAGAAAATTTTGTCTAGGCTTCCATTTTCCTCTCGCACATTCCATTTCAGCCAGCCCGCCTCTCAGGATGAAACCAGACCGGATTAAAGTGAGTTTTGTCAGAAACTCACAGAAGCCAATGTTATCATAACCCCGGGGCCTCAAGGCCTCAGCTTGCTGTAACTAAACAGAATGCTGATGTGTATGCATGAGCTGCATGGACTAATAGACAGCTGGGAAGACATCAGTTCTAAATCCACCAGGCAGGTCAGTTCCAGAAGAAACTAGAAAATGAATCCATGTAAGAATTCGTCAGTGGGGACAGGTGTCATCCAATTGGCTCAAGGCCAGGAAAGAACAGAAGGGCAGAGACAAGGGTTCCCACCCCATCAGCTGACACTCTTCTCTTTCCTTTGGAGGTCAGAAAGGGCCCCTCAGCCTTAGACTGAAAATTTTATTGCTCACTTTGGACTTGTATCCAAATATTTTTGACTTGGACTGAGTCCCACTGCCAAATATCCCTCTTATCTGACTTGTTAGACAAGCCTGTGTTAGACTTAGCCTCCATAATTGCATGTGCCAATCTCCTTTTTTTAAAAAATCCACCAACACCTTTAATGTTTCTAGCACAATCTCTCTAGTATGTGAACCAAAACTCAATGAACCTCATTTACTTAGGCAGAGCTCGGTCTACCCTCATGCCTTTGGATGAATCTCACCGTGCTTTCTCTTTATGTTGGACCATCTGCCAGCCTTCAATGCCAGCTGCCCGAGTTTGCTCTGGGAGGAAAGGGTTTAGCTGGCTCACAGGTTACAGTGCATCATCGAGGGAAACCAAGAACTGAAGCAGAGGACACAGCTTACTGGCTTGCTCCCAAGAACTGCAGCAGAGGTGGAGGGACACAGCTTATTAGCTTGCTCTTAGGCTCAAAGCTACCTTTCATATATATACACACACCCTAGGCCCACCTGCCCAGCAATGGCACCACCCACAGTGGGTTGGGCTCTCCAATGTGAATTAATAATCAAGAAAATGCCCTGGAGATGTGCCCAAGGGCCAACCCAGCGAACCCAATTCCACAACAGAGATTCTCTCTTCCTAGATGTGTCAAGCTGAGGACAGAGGCTATGACACCACCTAACACCTCAGTCTACCCCACATCTGACTCCTCCACATCACTTGGCACCATCTGACCCACTACATACTATTGACTATTCTGTTCATTTCCATAACCTCTGAATTTGCATGTCTCTATCAGGAAGTCTTTGGTCACTTGGTTTTAAAATCCACTCATATCCACCTAAGATACATGTAGTTTTATATATATATATATATATATATATATATATATATATATATATATATCGTGGAAAGCCAACAGGAAGTAAGACAATTTTTCTATTTGGTGAGGCATGACCATCATTGGCTTCATTTTTTTTTCTGTATATTAAGGTGCATCCTGGAAACCAGTTTTTCTCTGCTCAAGACCCCAACTGAGCACTCCCAGGCTGCCCAGGGCAGTGGTTCTCAACCTTCCTAATGCTACCATCCTTAAACACAGCTCAGGTTGTGGTGACCCCTGACCATAAAATTCTTTTCATTGCTACTTCATAACTGTAATTTTGCTACTGTTAGGAATTGTAATGTAAATGGTTTTGGAGATAGAGGTTTGCTAAAGGGGTCACGACCCACAATCTGAGAACACTGCCCTAGATGAACAGTTTCACTGCAGATTCAGATTTGTAGACATAGCCCAAGTCAGGTATTCCACCCCTAGCCCAGGCAACTCTGGCCAAGGAATAGATATGCATTTAACATAACACCACCTGCCAGCAAATGTTTTTCAGCTTCTTAGAGGCGCTTTGCTCAAAGATAAAAACTATTCATGGCCACTTATTAAACATACTCAAACTTTAAAAAAAAAAATTTAACTTGAAAGTATCCCACCAAGAAACTACTTCACTTTAATAATCATGATCAAGGGAGTCTTTAATTAACATTTGGCAGAATTCATTTAAGTTAAATCAACAGAGTTTCTAATGGTCCCATTTGACATCAGTTGCTTCAGCAATTTAATAGCACAGACATTTAAGAAACTTGACTGGAAACAAGCAATCCTTCCATATGTAGAAATCTGAATTAACATAATAAATTAAACAAAAATGACTAGTTCTCAGCAACAATTTGTTATTTTTGCATCAATAGTAAAGTATAAAATACTTCCCAATCACAAATCTAAAAATTGATTAGGCATTTGACTCTTAAAGCCAACATTACATACTGAAACATGTCATTGTGTTAAAACACTTCATACAGCAGGTAATAGTTTCAAGGAATATAAAAACAACTGAGCTGTAGTGGTGCACACTTTAAACTCCCAGCGCTTGGAAAGCTGGAAGGCATGTGGATCTCTGTGAGTTCGAGGCCACCCGGCGCCCGGTCTACATAGTGAGTTCCAGGGTTACCTGGAGAAGCCCGTCATTAAAAAAACAAAACAAACTCCTGAACAAACTCCTGAACATAACTATATTGATTGAGGCCTCTGGGATACGGTCCTTGCTCCTTTTAAGGGTTTGTAATTACGATAAATGTTTTACAGAGCTGGCTGCAGCACTCTCAAGTCTGTCAAAGGGGATGAGTAGTCAAGGCCCTCACAGGCCAGCCCAGTGCAGGAAAGATAAGGACAGCAGCTTGGGGAGGTGAGTGACTTTAATTAATTCAGGGTTCTAAGAGAATGATTCAACCCTTGCATAGCTGTGACAAGAATGAAATGATCTGGGGACCAAAGGAGACGGCAGCTACAGCTTCCAGCAGACTCGCAATTGCTAGTGTAAACTCTCTGCATACCTAACGAGAGTTATTTAAATGGTTTTATTTAGTAAGTCAACCTTCTCAAAAAAAGCACAGCCTCTCCTTTTTGACTAATGTTGTAATTACTCAAAGCAAGCCCAGGTTCCTTACAAGCCACTGTACTGCGGAACAGCTTCAGCTCATGAAAGGACACTACCCTACTGTTGAACATGTGTCCATACCAGAACATTCTTCTTGTTGTTGTTGTTTGTTTTTGTTTTTCGATACAGGGTTTCTCTGTGTAGCCCTGGCTGTCCTGGAACTCACTCTGTAGACCAGGCTGGCCTCGAACTCAGAAATCCGCCTGCCTCTGCCTCCCAAGTGCTGGGATCAAAGGCGTGCACCACCACTGCCCAGCACATACCAGAACATTCTTAATGTGTCCCTTTGTGCTTTAAGAAAACCTAAATTTAGTCAGATGGTGGAACACACCTTTAATTCCTGTGCTTGGGAGGCAAAGGCAGGTGGATCTGAGTTCGAAGCCAGTTTGGTCACAGGGTGTTCCAAGACAGCCAAAGCTACACAGAGAAACCCTGTCTTGGGCAAAAAAAAAGAAAAGAAAAAGAAAAAACTCTAAATTTACACGACTGAGATTATGAGGCAGAATCATTATACTCTTTCCCCCAAAAATGTCCTTAGCTCGAGATGCCATCACCAGCTACGTATTAACCTAAGTGGGGTCACTGAAGGCAGGCAGGGAAGCCACAGCCGTGTAGTCAGTATGCTGGTCAAAGCCACTGATTGCCCATCAGGAATTGATACACCTCAGAAAGCCAAGAAGAAAAGAATCTCTTTATAAAAAAATATAATTTACAATGAACTTTCAGAAACATAAATTTTCAAAGCAAACTGCTGCTGTTTGAGTCTGACCCAGAAAGTGAAGGACAGAGAAAAAGAAATGTGAAGTACAGATAAGAGAATTGTTCTGGAGGGTTACATATGCATGATACACTTTGCCAAAGCACACACGCAGGCTGAAAGGCCTTTACTATAGAGGAGAGGACAACCGAAGCACGGTGAAGCTGGAAGGAAGGCAGCAGGCTGAGGAGCCGGAATTGGTTCAGTCAGAGCTCTCTGGACAGACAAGGCTAAAGAAAACACTGGTGGAGGGCACAATCTGTAGGTGACAAAACAGACTCATCACGCCCTAAACGCATTTCCAGGGCAATGTTCAATGATCCACCACACTTGGAAGACAGCCCCACAAGCAGCTGATGAAGGCACATGACTCAAGACTCTGAAGAGACCAGCGAGAGGGACGGGAAGCTCCCCGGGACACTGAGGACAGCGAAGGATGCTTTGCTGCTGTTGTTCTTCGGATTTCCCAGGCTAGAAGCAGAAAACCAAACCAGGGTTCTGTTCACTTGGCAGGACTCTGCCCCTTGGAAACCCCTCCAGAGGGCCACGAGGCCCCACGGCAACTGAGATTTTGGCTCCATTAAGGTCACAATCAACTCATCCAAGGTCGACAGACACTGTGACCAAGACAACTAAGATCTTCTAGCTGAAGACCACACCAAATAGATCAATACGTGGAAAACCACATCTTGAAACAGGTACTTATGTCCCAATTTTAATTAGTCCAGTCTCTTCCATAAAACTTCTCTCAATTCTCCTTTTGAGTGTACTGAAGCTGCCTTCTTCTCCATAATAGAGTCAAACAACACCAGGTTAGGAGTTCTTGTCCGCGTCGCTGGGCTGCGTTGGTGACTCTGTCTTCTCCTCTGGGAGTTCAGCAGGCACATGCTCTGACACAGGGTCACTGTCATTCCGTGTCATGGTAGCAAATAGCATGTCCATCATCCCCAAGGTCTCTAGGAGTTCTCTTTGGTAATCAATTTCTTTTTCTACAAGTCCTTGAAGTACTATAAACTTTTTATCAACTACTGATGACTGGCCAATCACAGGTAAATATATATCTAAAGGGACAGAAAAATACATTAACTAGAAACATTTTCTATAAGTGAAATCATTATTTAGAAAAAGTATATTAAGACACTGAATACCAGTACTTTTAATAAGTAATTTGTGATTTACAGGGAGCATAACAATACATCTGATTAAACGCATTTTTGAAAAGAAATAATGATACAAAATACAGGGAAGGGAGTCTTCTTTTCCTGTTAAGAATTAGAAGACTGGGGGTTGGGGAGACGGCTGTGGATAAAGTGTTTGCTCTGCAAGCTTTAAATCTGAACCTGATTCCCAGCACCCATAAAAAAGAAAAATAAACTGAACACCTGGCCGACAGCTGTACCCTCAGCCTCAAGACCACTAGCTGAGCTCAATGGTAAACTTCAGGTTGGAGCAGAGAAAGGGTCTCCAAAACACAGACGGAGAGTGATTGAGGAAGCCGCTGTTGACCTGTAGCAAGCCTGAAACAAAGTATCAAGTGCAGGCTGTAGGAAGAGATGCCTGAGGGTGTGACTAGGATGCAGTGAGGGTGCGCCTGGACCAAATGCAATTCACAAATAGTGAACTTTGGATTTGTAAGTGAAATGAAGGTCCCTATCCTATGTCCTCAGAAGCAGGCAGCTCACTCCCTTCCTTGTGGCTTTAAGGAAGGGAAAAAAGGATGGCCCCAGTGAGCTTCAGTTACATAACCCAGCACTCTAGAAAAAAAGAGAGCTGAGATTCACCCAGCAAGCAAAGGCTGGAGACGGGGCCCTGCATGTCTTAGCGTGTTCTCGCTTGTCACGGTAAGAAACCATCTTATGTTGCTAATCTCTTCCAGTCAGAGGGGTTGCTTTCTATCCTGTGGGTAGTAGGCACGGACTTCAAGCAAAGGCCTCTATACAAACTCAGCAGACAGCTATCCTGAGAGATGTGCAATGGAGACCATAAGGAGGTCAGAACAGACACCATGGTTAGAGATGCTTATGGAAGGCTGTATTACCCTAGCCCGTCAACTCAAATCTGCTACCTAACATTTTGCCACATTGTAATTAATTGCACAGATACCTCTGGGTTTTCTGTTTCAGGTCCTTTTTTTTTTTTTTAATTTATTTTTTAAGATGCTGAAGCTCAAACTCAGGGGCCTGGACATAGGAATGCTCTACCCCTGAGCTCTCCAGTCCCAATTCCTCACGTTGAAATGCCTACGGTTCACAGCTACCTACCGATGATGATCTCAGCAGCATTAATCAAAACAGGAGCAAACCTGGGCTGAGACAGATTCCTGCAAAGCAAAACTTCTTTTTAATCAATCTTGTAAGCCTCACAAAAAAAAAAAAAAAAAAAACCAACCCCCTAAAACAAACATGGCCTGCTCCACCAGAAGGGCAAAGACAGGTGTCTCTCACTGTAACGGAGGACCTAAACCACAAACATACCTTATCAGAAAGTTAAGGACCCGGGTAATCTCCTTCTCGTCCCGACCTGCGAGAGCGTTGGCAAGGACGCCTCTCCGATTCAGTTCCTTTATGATGGAAACTGTAACCTCAGGGGTCTTTATCACACAGTTAGGCTAGAAAAATGCTCACAGTCAGTGCATCCGAAAGAACAGAACAGACAGAAACAGATCGCTAGCAGCAGTAAGTGTCATGCTCATCTTCACAATCCCAAGTCATGGTAATCATAATCACTAATGGATCCCCCACATGTCCTAGCCCTTTGTCTCTGACAGAGCCTCACACTGCAGCCTTAGCTGACCTTGAATTTCACTATGCAGCCCAGCTTAACCTCAACTTGTGATCTGCCCGCCTCAGCCTCCCAAGTGCTAGGATAGGATAGGAGGCAAGAGCCTCTACAGCGGAGACTACAATGATTACTGCAATGCTCCTCAGTAGTTAGGCACAGCAGCACACACTTCTAATCCCAGTGCTAGGAGGCAAAGAGGGTCCTTGGAGCTCACTGGCCAGCCAATTCAGCTACCTGGTAAGCTCCAGTTTAGTAACAGACCCCTACCTTAGATATTTTTTATTTTTATTTTTTATCATAAGCAGAGTTCACCTGCAAAGAGGGAACTTAAGTTGAAATCTACCTCCATGCCAGGCGGTGGTGGTGCACACCTTTAATCCCAGCACTTGAGAGGCAGAGGCAGGCGGATTTCTGAGTTCGAGGCCAGCCTGGTCTACAAAGTGAGTTCCAGGACAGCCAGGGCTATACAGAGAAACCCTGTCTTGGAAAAAAAAAAAAACAAAAAACAAAAAACAAAAAACCACACTACCTCCATTATACCAGCCTATGGACAAGTCTATGGGGCATTTCCTTGATGTAGGGGCCCAGCCCACTTGGGGGTAACACCCTGGGAGGTGGTTCTGGGTTGTACAAGCAAGCTGAGCAAGACACTGGGAGGAAGCCAGTAAGCAGTATTCCTCTGTGGTATCAACCTCAGCTCCTGCCTCCAGGTTTCTGCCTCTGGCTCCTGCCCTGACTTTCAACTTCATGACGGATTACAAATTATAACATATAAATTCTAATATTTACAATGTAAGTATTATATACTTACATATAACATAGACAATTAGGTATAAATTATATATAATTATATAATTAAGCGTAGATATATACTAATAAAATATATAAACAATCTATATCAGCCATAAGCTGAAACCCCTTTCATCCCAAAGTTGCTCTGGTCATGGTCTTCGCACAGCAACAGAAAGCAAACTAAGAGGGAAGAAATACATGCCCACCGCAAACACGATTTAAAAATAAGTGAAGGGCTGGTGAGATGGCTCAGCAGGTAAGAGCACCTGACTGCTCTTCTGAAGGTCCTGAGTTCAAATCCCAGCAACCACATGGTGGCTCACAACCATCCATAACAAGATCTGGCGCCCTCTTCTGGAGTTTCTGATGACAGCTACAGTTACTTACATATAATAAATAAATAAATAAATAATAAATAAATAAATAAATAAATCTTTTAAAAAAAAAAAAAAAAGTGAAAAATAGCTCTCACTCACCTCCAGGACTCTGTCGAGGGCCTTTGAGATCCGAAAACTTTTCAGATCCCTGTCATACCATTCTAGGTGCTTCTTTGCTGGCCTATTGACCATGATGTCATCCTGAATGAAAGAGCAAAATTTATAGAGGAAGAACGTTAGTATAGACACAGTTCCATTAAAAACAAATGTTTTCATAATAAAGTGATACATTTTAAAGTCAGGATACTTTTACACTGCAGCACAAATAATGTTCCTAGGCTCATAAGCTAAGTGATATACTTTGCCACATTAATATGTTTATACTTATAATTTTTAGCGTATACATATCCAAGTGGCTCTATTCTGAGCAAAATTGCTGAAAGAACTAAGTACAAAGAAGGAAAGACAGACAGATAAACTATGAATAAGGCAGGCGGTGTGACTGCATATAGAGAAATGAAAACAAGCCAGAGAGACTACGATCCAATTTTCATCCCTCTAGTGAACTCCTGAGTCAGTGGAACTTTACAGCTCCGCCCTCTGCAACACCAGGGAGACATTACAGCTTTGCGCCATTTAGAGGACCAAATCAGAGAGTGGGTGACAGATACTATTTTGAAGAGGAGAAAGTACTTTATTATTGCATGATTCAAGGTATTAAATAAGTAGCTCATGCTCCCCACTATTCTTCAACAATGTCCAGCCATCTGGAAGCAACTTTGGTGGAGTAAGAAGCAAGGTAAATGTAGGTATTAGGTGGATCCTATTTTACAGTAAATCCCAGGAACAAGTGGAATTGACCCTTCTAAGAAATGTCACATTTTAAAAAAGCACATAATCACCCGTTGCTTCAAGTAAATTTTTCCTTTAATAAAGGTTCGATATGCAGGCCTCCTTCTCCTCGGAAGAGACGCCTTCTTTGCTTCAGACTTCCGGTGTTTAACACTCAGTATTCCGTTGGTCATTCCTACAACTATCGTCTCATCTTGATGCTGATGGTAATCAGAAAAATCAACTTTAACCAACATTTTATAGTACATTTAACTCAAAACATCATTTACATCATGTCTGCTACTTACCTTATTACCCACAGTTCTACTCAATGCAAACACTCCTAACAATGATCTATCCAAACTGTTACAGCAAAATCACTTTTTCCTCCAGGGCACCATGTTAAGGAGAGACCTTAGCCTCACACAGCACTCCCAGTGAAGTGTGATGAGAACCTTAATACTGGCAGAGATGCTAATAAGATGCTAATGGCATCTTAACAAATTTCAAAGTAATTTTCTAAATTCTCTGAATACAAAAAGGACCCTCTAATGGCACGACTTTCGTAAGCTGGCTCCCACAATTATCTTCTCTTTACTTTTCCTCTCTGGGTTGAGACTTCCTTATAACATATTCTAATATCCTCTTGTGCAAATTGTGCCTCCAGGTGAAACCTGACAGTGACTACTCCAGGAAGCACAGTGCCGCTCTGCAGCCCCTCCCCTCCACCGTTTCTGAAGCCCGCCCTTCTCAGGTGCTGCAGCACCCTTGCATTTGCTGAAGAAAGAGCTACAGCTTCCTAGCCCAGCCAAGGTGCCACCTCATAGGAGCCACTCAGTTATCAAAAAGTGACACGCCCTAGCAACTGTCTTGACTCAAACAAGCTAACGTGCCTTACTTAAATCCAAAGGCAGAGAGAGCCCAGAGAATCCATTTTACTTTTACTTCATAGGCAGGGTTTGTAACATTTTGAAACGAGCTGAAATCACTTACAGAAAGTGCCAGACTCAAGATTGAAGCTGCGTAGTCAAAGCTGTGGACGACTTTGTAGGAAGTGGTGCTGTAGACCTTCACTTTCCTGGGAGAGAAAACTCGGAGGTCACCTCAGAAACGCGTGCACGTAAAATGCAAAGTCTCTGTTTAGCAAACTATATGAATACTAAATTTTACACTGTCCATAAGAGACACAGACATGGTATTAATTACAAAACACTTCAGCCCCAAGCTCGCTGAAAAACTGTTCTGAGCACTAACCAGGTTCGAATAAAGACTGATTACACATTTATAAAATTAAGAGACAATGACCCCGTGTCATCTGAAGATGAGACAGAGGTGTGAAAACAAAGGACGGGTGAGCCGATGGTGAGCCCCCAGCAGGGTCCCCAGCACAGTCCTCCACTGGGCACAGCAGCAGCAGCCCTGGCCTGCATCCCTGCATGGCAATAGCATTGCAAGTCTTTTCTTAGGGGCAGGGAAGAAATGGCAGCCTGCAGACAAAATTACCAAGAAAAAAGTAAGTCCCACAACCCTGCGGACACCAGCTACGTGTGCCTACTGAACCTGGACATGAAGCTAAAGAAAATGGGGTACGTTTAAACACTACATGAACTTTTATAAAATATTATATTATGGCATACATTTTAGAAACAATATTCACTTCCAGTATGTTACTAAGTAGTCAGATTACATGTTGAACTAGCAATCCATGTATTATAACTTTTACTTTTATGTTAGATAATAGAGTACATGAAATATGTTACTTAAAAACAATTTTTACTTTTTAACCTCCTTTAACGTGGCTACTAATCATTTAAAATTACACATGCAGCCTGTGCTATGGGCTTACTTGACAACACAGTTTTAGAACATCAAAAATAGAATCCTTAACTTGGCTATTTCGATGCTGCAGATGGCACTTAAACACGTAAGTGAGCATTGTAGCCCCCGAGCCACAGCCTCTGGGCTCCAAACATCCACTGAAAACCATAGTGCTTGTACCACTTCATGCAAGAAATATTCGTATGAGCTTTTAATATTTTTACTTTGTTTTTGTTTTTGACACAGGGTCTTTCTATAGCCCTAACTATCCTGGAACTCACAATGTAGACCAAGCTGGCCTTGAACTTACACCGTTCCACCTGTCTCTGTCTCCCAAGTGCTGGGATTAAATGTATGGGCTAATACTCCTGGCTGAGGTTTTAAATTTTAAAGAATGTAACCTAGAACATATCTTCAGAATAATAATTTCAAAACATTTATGTACATATAAAATGACTTTAAAAGAAACTATAGGAAAATAGACTATTTCAAAAGGCCAGTGGTGTTCAAGTATATAAGTTAAAATAATAGATAAAATTATTCCTGGGGAAAAATAAGTAGTTGTACGTAAATATAGGAGGTCAAACTATTTCCAAAGCAATAGTTTTTATCCTCTATGAAAACCATTAGAACATCTTTTATCACAAATATTGCTAAAATAACTCAATTTATCAAGTAGTAAATGCTAACAACAATGAACAAGAAAACTAAAATGCTACCTATCCAGTGAGCCGGAGAGTAACCTCTGTCCAGAGCTGCTCAGACACAAACATGTCACAGTCTTGTGATGATTTTTCAAAGACACAAGCAGCTGTCCTCCTTTTAACATGTCCCAGACTTTAACATAACGGCCTCCTGTGGAGAGAAACAAGCAGTTGTTTGATATTCTGCCTATCCGATCAGAGCGATGAGGATCTAAGAAGCACTTCCCTCTGGAGCTCCCTAGGGTGGGGCTGAGCAGCAGCTAGCACTGCCTGTGGTGCTTGGGAGCCCTGACTCACAGAAATGTTACCATGACTATGTTACTGCTTATTTTAAGCACAGCAAAACAAATAGGAAACTGAAAATATTTTTTAAGGAAGAGTATAACAAGTTCCCTGAAAGAAATGCTGAGCCTGTCAGATGGTTCAGCAGGTAAAGGCACGTCCCACCAAGCCTGGAGACCCAAGTGTAATCCTGGGATCCACAGGGCAGCAGACAGCTGACGCCTCAAAGTTGCCTTTGAACTCCACCATGTACACAGTAATAAAACAGACTAATAAAAACAAACTTAAGGAATACTGTACAGCTACAGAAATGATGTAGATACTGTTTCCTATGAACCCCACAAAGCAAAAAGACTTCCCAGTAATTTTACTCAGAAAGACCCTTAGTAGGTGACTCAGTCCTATGACTTCAAAGAATACATTAATAGGAGCTGGAGAAATGCCTCAGCAGCTACGAGCACTTGCTGATCGTACACAGGACCTGGGCTCAGTTCCCAGCATCCATACGGTAACTCACAGCCATCCATACATCCAGTGCCAGTGAATCTGACACCCTCTTCTGAGCTATGAGGGCACTGCATGGTGCGGTACACAGGCAGACCATCTATGTACATAAAATAAATTATAAATGTTTTCAAGAAAACACCAAGTGGAAGTGGGATAGAACAGCGTGCGTGGGGAAAAGGGGTTCTCAGCTGCCTGGCTAGAGACCCTGAGCTGGCACTCAGCTCACAATGCCAACCTTCCCATTAGAATGTGACGATTATAAGAATCAGTTTGCAGCTACTCATCTAAGACAATCCCTCCTTCTCAGGGCACAGGAGTACTAAAGGGCTGCCCAGGGTTACACAAATAGCTGGTGACAGAGGAGAGCAGCATACAGATCTCCATCTTCCCCATCAAACTTGGTTTTGTTTCCACTTCTTAAAACAGTAAGAAAGAGTTATATCTGACAATGACATAAAAAAGAATTTTAAGTTAAACAGGTACCAGAAAATATATAAAAGATTTTTTTAAAAAAGAAGGAACATAAAGCTATATAGTGCCAGGTGAATACATTTCCTGATATCAACACTTTTGCTTTAGTGACAAATAAAAAATTATGATTATAAAATTCATTTTGGTAAACATAATCAAACCCCTCTTGACTACAGTTTGATGAAAGTGTATCGAGGTCTATTTAATTCTACATTGTATCCTCTCCAGCACACATGCTGTTACTAGACAGGAACTAGTCAAGTGACACCGGAAAGGAGACCAGCATGACTCTACACTGGGGGGGGGGGGAGGCTGACAAAGCCACAGATTTCTTTGCTGGAATAACAGAAGTAGGCTTCTGGGGTCACATGGGACACATACCTAATCTATCAAGTTCTCACACTCCAGGACTTCAGGTCTGCCACTCACAGTGTTGCCTTGGACAAACTAGTTTCGTTTATTTACTTAACTGTAAAACAGAACACTAAGCACTTGGAAGGACTGTCTAAGGCATTAGAGCTGACATGCGAACACCCCAGTGTCAGTCAGTGTAAGTCAGATACAGTAAGTGACAACTACTGGCCCAACTTACCTACCAACGGAGCAACACCTTACCATGTAACTCAGGTGCACACCAATAATTTACAAATGGGAACTTATGAAGAGAAATCTAGTCTATTTGAGAGCAACAGTAGTGGTGAAAGCTATTCTGAGACGCAGTACCTGCAGACACCAGAAGCCCTCCTGAGGGGAAAAGGAGGACACTCTCCACTGGCTGCCCATGCTCCACACAGAGAACATTCTTATTTGTCCGGGCATCGAACATCTTCACAGTATGATCATATGATCCTGAAATGCCAAAGTTTGTATTATGTAAATTTTGTTCTTTAAAACAATAAAAAGTTTGTCTATCCACTCATTAAGATCAAAAGGAGAAAAACACTGCATGAGATTTTTTGAAAACACACATTTCCAAGCCTTCTGCTAGTATTGTTTCTGCAGCACTGTATAACACTACACAAAATCTAACTGCCTCTGACCTTCAGACTCCTGCCACCATGACACCATCTGAGAATCTAGACAGACACCTCCATAAACTGAGCTGTGCCTACTGCACAGCTCACAGTGCCATGGCTGCTACAGCTGTTCTCTGATAACCAGGTACCATGGGCTCACTACAACCTGACACCTATGACTCTTTAAAGACACCCTGAAGCTATCCCCAAACACATTTAGAAGACAGCACAACCCACTATCAAGAGAAGAAAAAGAAAATAAAAAATAGCAGACTTTATTCAAACCTTTATTATTTTATGATTTATGAGGCTGAGAATACATACTTTCTAGGCTAGGCTAGTGCTCTACCACTAACAGACAACCTCAGCTCCATTAACAAGCATTCAAACCCCTCCACTCCAAGAGAATCTACAGCAATGAAGTAGAAATAGATCACCAACCTGTTACAAAAAGGTCTGGGTTCAGTTTGCTAGCACAGCCGCACCTCACATAATCAGAATGTTCTTTGAATGTCAGAATTTCTTTAGAGTTTGGAATATCCCATAATTTAACAGTATAGTCATCAGCTCCCGAGACCACGTGATATTTGTCAGCTGTAAAATCTACTGTATGAACTGCTCTGAAAGATCAAAAGTCAACAGATTACATACAAACCAAGGGGAAAACTACTGTTGACATCTTTTAACATAAAATGTTCCTTCATAGATTTAAAAAAAGATCTTGGGCTATGCGTGGTAACAAACGCCTTTAATCCCAGCACTTGGGAGGCAGAGGCAGGCGAATTTCTGAGTTCAAGGCCAGCCTGGTCTACAGAGTGAGTTCCAGGACAGCCAGGGCTACAAAGAGAAACCCTGTCTCGAAAAACAAAACAAAACAAAACAAAACAAAACAAAACAAAACAAAACAAATCTCTGAGGTTCAGGCCAGCGAGATGACTCACTGAGTAAAGTCATCTCTGGGACCTCATGGTGAGAGGAGAGAATCAACTCCTAAATGTTGTCCTTTAACCTCCTCAGGCATGCCATAACATGAATACACCGGGATACACACATACAAGAAGTAAATACATAGTCAACTTCAGAAAACAGAGAGTGTCTGTGCAAGAAAAAGTAAGAGAAATGGAAAAACCTTTAAAATAGGTGTTTGTCCTTAAGGCAAACTCTGAAATGCAATACAATGTTACTATTAGGTTAGCAATATTAAGTAACTGCCTTATATTGTATTTTCTAGAATGCTAGTAATTGATGAAATTAAGTTCTAAATGTTGTAACAAAGGTAACTTTTGAAGTTTTCATTTACTTATTTTATGTGCATGTGTGTCTGTGCACTCCGTGCATGCCTGGTGCCCTTGTGCTTACAGATGGCTGTGAACATCGTGTGAGAGCTGGGAACTACACCTTTTGCATTTAACCATGGAGCCATCTCTCCAAGCCAGCAAAGGTACTTTTTAAAAAACATAGACAAAGAGCTCTTTCAGAAGACTTGCCATAGAGTAGACTCTCATTTAAAAAGTTTCTGTTTTGAGTGTTTCAATGATGGGTACAAACATCCTGACAGTTTGCAATAAAAAACAAAAACAAACAAAAAAATCCACTTTGATATTTTACATAAGTAGCAGTTTCAGCAATGACTTTAATAACCCTGAAACTAAAGTTAGAACACTGAATCTATCTAGGGGAAAATATCACAAATCAAAACACACAATTTTAGCGAAGTCACAAGCTCTATGAACTGGAAGGTAGAACTCGGGTTAAGTTCTTTGAGAACAACAAGAAATAAAAAGTACACATACATAGAATCTTTACACAACTAATATGTGTTTATAAAAAGGATTCAGACAGAACTCTCAACAGAAAAATAACACACATCACAAAACCAAACAAAAACACTTACTTTGTGTGGCCTTCAAACTGCCTGAGGGGAGCCCTCCCACTTATATCAAAAAGTTGAACTACACCATCTTCACTGCCAGCGACGAGCAACTGACCATCCTGTCGAAAAGTCGCACAATATGCTGTGTCCTTAAAACGGGAAAAGGTTTTTACAGGCTCTTGAGAGTACCGGCCATAAATGTGGATCTGTAAGATAAAAACCAGGATTTCACTAGATAGCTCAACAGAAAATTCTGCAATGAGACCAAAGACATAAACAGTTGTACTTACTCTCGAAGAAGCTGTGACCGCATAGTTATATGGAGGCTGAGGAGAAAAGTCTACTTTGGACACTGCACCAAATTCCTTAATCTGAACAGGGGTCTTAATTAAAAAAAAAAAAGAGAGAGAGAGAGAGAGAGAGCGAGTGAGTATTGACAGAGTTAAAAAGGCAAGCCATATGCCATTTCCTACAGAGCAGTTCCTTTAGTCCTTAGCAATAGTTAGTACACTGTAATTACATAGAAATATGAGGGAAAAGAAAGAGCGAAGCAAAACTCAGTCTGATGCCCATCCCCTAGATGATCCCTGCTGACAATACAGAAAATGCGCACAGTTGGAAAGCCAAAGCTGCTGACTCTACTCTGAATCCCCACAGGAAAAAGACCTAAGCCTATACCAGCATCATTTACCTACAACTCTAAGTTAATAAAAGATGATCAAACCATGTAAACAGGTCTACATCATTTTCACAGCTACTAACCCACTTTATTGCTACACACAAGCAATACATTTACCATCCATTTTTATAAAGATACATTATAATTTAACTGAGCCGATTCACATCTAATGGGCTTATTTTTCAAGAATTCCAATATTACACTGAATAATTCAATAAACATTCCTATATGTCTTAGCATATTCTTAAGAAAGTATGTTTTGTTTCAAGCTATGAGTACAAAGCCAAAAGCAATATGTTTTTCAAAAACATTGCCAATTACTGTCATTTCCCTCCCTCAATTTTTTTTTCATTTATGCCACTATAACAGAACAAACCATCATCTAAACTGTTCTTACTTGGTTTTATGTTATGCTGTTTGTTAAAATTTCATGTGTGTATCTGCTTGTCTAAACGTGCACAGGTGTGAAATGCCTGCTGAGGCCAAGAAGGTACTGAATCCTCCGGAACTGGAGTTAAAGGCAATTGTAAGCTACCCAGTGTGGGTGCTGCAAACTGAACCCAGGTCCTCTGCGAGAGCATCAAGTGTCTTAATATCATGCAGTTGAGAGTACCTTCAAAGTCCCCAAGTAACCAAGGATGACCCTGAACTTAGCATCCTGCCTCACCTCCCAAGTGTGGGGATTACAGGCATACACCACCAGATAGGTTTGTGCAAGGCTGGACACTGAACTCAGGGCCTCATGCAACCAGAAAAGCACTCACCAATTGAGCTGCATCTGTTCCAATTGGTGACTAACGCTCAATCTCTTCTGAGGTTTTTATTGTCTGATTAAATATCATTTTCCACAAACTTCCTAATCCCCAATTTTTTCTATCTTCTAGGTTTTCAATATATATTTTAAAAAGTCATTGCAAGCATTATTAGGAGGTACAGAGAAGCTAATTTCAGAGTAGAAAAGGCAAGAAAGTCCCATTGTATATAAGATTCAAGTTTTAGTTTCATCTGCCATTATACACATGTTCTGTGTTACGCGGCTGCATGGTCAAAATAATTAAGTGGTATGAACTTTGACATGAAACTCTAAGAAAAATTAGATAATAACTATCCACCCACACTGTTGTTTTAGTTAGTGGTTCTGCCAGCATGAGCTGGAGACACTGACATAAATGGGTAAGAATTGTCCAAATTCCCTCCTCCTTCATTTCCTCTCATACTTTACCTTATAGTTGTTCCAGTACAGAGTGTCTTGGGTGATTTTCTCACCAAGTATAGGATATGTTTGAATCGCTACAGGTTTATAGCCGGCCATGATTTCATATAAGTGCACGGTTATCCAAGGGTCCGTAGTCTGGAACTAATTTCAGAATAACTTCAGTGACTCTGCCTCAGGCCTGGAAAAAAGAACAAATTTTAAAGCACATATTGTTTATAAACTTTCCTATGCAAGTATGATTTTCATTCTACTTTCTTTTAAAAGGCTGTGTGGAACTTTACAGACTAACTAATGACCAACAAACCATCTCATTGAAATCATGGAAGAGACACTTAAAGCATAAAGATCTGGGGTACCATAATGCCCCATGTATATGCATATATACATATACATACATTCATACACATGTATGCACGCTGCATACGTATGTCCTTAAACCTCCCAGAGCAGGTTGCAATGCTTGAGAATAAGTAAGACTTAGCCTTCCAGTAGTTGAACCAGAAAAGCATGCAGGGCTGGAACATTCACTTTCTTGTCAAAGGAAATAATACAGAACTAGAAACACAACAGACTTGACTTCCTAAAAGACAAAAGAAGCAAGATGAAAGGAAAACAAAGTTAATGTTTAAGTGTAGAAGCTTAAGATGAAATTAGAGATAAGGAGCTGGCAGAAGACATAAAATTAAACGGGAAAGGTTCAAACTGTAGGAAAGAAAACTGAGATAGAGGAAACTTAAAAGTGACAGAAGAAGAAAAAAAAAAAGAATCTAAGTTCTTAACATGAGAAATATCCAACTGAAGACAGTCAGGAATATCAGATGGACGACCCCAGCGACGATACTCTGAAAAGCCTGCACAGACGACATCAGCAGCAGCAAAGCAATCAGTGTGACTTATTCTAATTGCTATTTTGATGAAGCAGAGCAAACCAAGGTTCATTCATTCACACTCGCTTTTGCTTTAACATACCAGGAATGCCCTTTCTCTATGTACTTCCTATTTAAGGTCAGCACAGGAAATCATTCTGTCCCTCAGAAATCCCTCTCCACCATCCAACAGGTGTTCTCAAACACTATCAAGGGCCAGATGGTAAATATTTTAGTTTGGCCAACCGACAGACAAAGCAGAAGATATTCTATAGTTAATGACATCGCAAGCAAAATTTTCACTAATACTCACAAACACATTTGTTGTTGTTGAAAGAAAATACAATTCTTTGAGATCAAGGGCTATTTCATTTAGTTCCAAGCCAAATCACTGTACATAAGACAGTATGTTTATCTGCAAAAACCATTATTAGCTCGCTAGATAAACAAAAACAGGCACCGGAATAGATCTGTCCCAGGAATTAGTACCTCCTAAGTCTATTTTTCAAGAAATGAAAGCTTTTCGAGAAAAAAAGTGAGAAGTATCGATGGCTTGCTAAGTCACACAAGTGAAGAACAAACAGCATTGGCGGGGACGTGCGAGGGAAGACAGTGCAAGCAGCGAGATGCTATGAAAACGAATGTTAGGAAAGTCACTGGACCAAGTCAGGACCTAAGAAACTGGGATTCGCAGAGTAACAGGCATTACGACAACACAAGGTGTGATCAAATAAACCCTGTAGTTAGAGTAATGAGATCATGGAAGAGGGAGATGATTAATTCTACCTGGACATAATGTCATTTCAGCGGGGTCTCTAAGCATAACGTGGCACGATGGGCACAAAAGAAGTAGAGCGTAGTGCGGAGAGAGACGAATACCCAGCCATCCTCCAATCACTAAAACAGAATCCTGTCCTTGGCCTTGGAGAAAAGCAGATTGCTCCAGGAACTGACAGCGGTGGCTAGGAGAGCGACTACAGAGGAGCAAAGCCTGGGTCAAAATGAAATCGCGGAGGCAGGTTAAGTTCAGTGATCTCCTGGGGAAGCCCCACAACAGCCGTCCAGCACGTCAGAGATCACAGTGAGGCCTGAGCAGAGCCTGGGCCGCCACCGGGAGCCGCCATCGCCTACCTCCGCGGGGCCCCGAGGGTCCACCGAGGCACCCCGATCCCCAGGACGACTCCCCAGACTTCGCCAGCTCCCTACGGCCGACCGCTCGGCAGCACTCGCTCAAAATCACGCGGACACGCCAGGAGCCGGAAACGCGAAGGCGCAGAAGCGCGTCGCGGGAAGATGACGCGACGGCGCAGGCGCGGGAGCCTTACGGCCCCAAGAACTACAAGACCGCGCCCTGGTGGGCGGAGCCGTGGGCGGGGCTCCAGGCGGTTCTCCAGTGACCCGGAACCCGGGCGACCCTTGGTTCTCCGAGAGGATGGGCTGCGGAGCGCTAGGGTTACAAGAAGCGATCCCTGGTTGTCGTCTCGCCTTCACCGAATGCTCTGGGCTTTTGCCAGAGGAGATAAAAGATAGGAAGTGACTTCTGGGCCCGAAGCAGGCCGGGGGCTCGGGACCGATCTGCAGCTAGGCCAGGCCCGAGCCGCTCCCCCGCTGCGCTCTGGGTGCTTGTACCACCGGTCTGACCGGCCTCGGTCCCCGGAGCCGCTCGCCGCGTCGGAGCGGGAGCGGGTGTCACCCGGAGGCCGTAGAGCGGGAACGCCCGCCCGGACACCTGTCGCCCGTGAGACGCCTTTCGTTTTTTTATAGCACCTTTTCCCCCCACTGTAGGATAATTTCAAGAATTAGGAAGAACCCGAAGCCTCTGAGATTAGCTTCCACTGGGAACTATGCCCCCTGCGTGCATTATACTCTCCCTTCCTGGGCGTCTGGCTGGCGAGCCTACCCACCCTTTCTCCCTTAACTCTCACCATCTCTGTCATTTCGTTTTTTTTCCTTCCGTGTGCTTCAAGTCGTGGCGAATCCACAGTCTTTGCTTATCTCTGTAATCAATCGAATCTAGATAACCGTTCCCTCTTCATTTCCTGATCTGCAGTCAAAGACTGGTAATTCCTTCTATTGAAACCTATTGTTCTATAGGGGCCGGCAAACATTTTAGGAAGGATTGAGTCTCGGGAAACACATGAGTTGCGTGTCTAGCACATCGAATTAGTTGATCTTGAGAATAAATTACCAGACCCAATTAGAAAATATGGGGAAGAAACTGTAAAAAATTGCTCAAATTAAGATCAGAAAATACCTAAGAGGCACTAGGTAGGTTTTGTGTGCGGTGACTCCTAAGAGCGATCTTAAACCAGGTGAGGGAGGTGGTACACATCTTTAATCCCAGCACTCGGCGGGAGTCAGAGGCGAGACTACAAAATAAGTAAGACCTTGTGTCAAAAGCAAAAAGACCTCCATCTGGCAATTTTTCCCCCTTTAATGGGAGCTTGAAAGGAAGTTTTCAAGAGAATAGCACTAGACATCCCCTGGGGAGGCGGGGGATGGAGTTGCTCTCAACCTACAGGTGCCTAGAAGAAATTGTTCTTTCCTTAGAAATAGTTCCCTTTGAGCACTAAACTAACTTTCTGTTCCTGTGGCCTTCTGACAAAATGTAACGACTTTGTTAGGCGATACTTTGTACGACTGTAGTGTCTTCTTGCCTCTCCTGGAAGTTTTGTATTCTTGTATTGCTGCTTCTTTACTGACCTCAGTGGTGGAGTTGATAGAGCAACATGTTTCTCAGGATTCAGGAGCTTTCTTTTCCCATTGAGATGAATATTACTCACCCATTCTACTCAGATCGTGATTAGGATAAGGATCAGTGGTTTTGTGTGTGTGTGTGTGTGTGTGTGTGTGTGTTTGGTTTTTTGTTTTTTGGTTGTTTTTTTTTTTTTTTTTTTTTTTTTTTTTTTTTTTTTTTTTTTTTTTTTTTTTTTTGGTTTTTCAAGACAGGGTTTCTCTGTATAGCCCTGGCTGTCCTGGAACTCACTTTGTAGACCAGGCTGGCCTCGAACTCAGAAATCTGCCTGCCTCTGCCTCCCGAGTCCTGGGATTAAATGCACCAAGCCCAGCTCAGTGTTTTGTTTTGTTTTGTTTTGTTTTTTAAAGAAGTTTTTGAGATAAGTAAGGTCTCTCTATTAAGTAGATCTAACTGTCCTAGAACTTACTGTGTGGACCAGGCTGACCTCAAACTCCCAGAGATGTGCCTGCCTCTGCCTTCCAAGTGCAGAGCTTAAAGGTGTGTGCCCCCACACCTGGCTTGTGTAATGTTACTTGTGAGTATGTTTTCAGGGCATTACTACTTACTATTGCATGGCCAGTTGATGTGCTCCGTTCTGGGGAGGACTGTTTCTCCTGCTCTCTAGTGCTCCACCATACTCAGCAGGATCAGTCTTTTGAAATGGTTTTAAAGTGCTGAACAGTGGTCCTACGGTACCGATTCATTTCTCTCTTAATTCCAGGCAGTTCTGATCATCACACACTCAGTTCCCTTTCAAAATGTCCAAGGGGCAATATGCTGTCAAATGACAAAAATTCACTGGATCTTCAGTTCTTTCTGTTTCAAGGGACTGTGTATTTGGGATTATCACATATCCTGTGATACTAATCCATAATCTACATATTTCTCATCAAAACTTACATCAAGTTGCTTATGCTCACTCTGAACAAAAACTGATAAATATACCTTTATTCTTTACTTTTAATATATACTAATAAATATACTAATATACTAATAAATATACTAATAAATATACTTTTAATTAATATACTTTTTTTAAATAGGAAAACTTTTTATTAAGTTTAAAACACAATAAGTTGATCAAAGCTTTTTTATTTTTCCAGCAGAACACTGAACTTTCAATTTTTTTTTTTAAAGATTTATTTATTTATTATATGTAAGTACACTGTAGTTGTCTTCAGACACTCTAGAAGAGGGCGTCAGATCTTGTTACAGATGGTTATGAGCCACCATGTGGTTGCTGGGATTTGAACTCCGGACCTTCGGAAGAGCAGTAGGGTGCTCTTACCCACTGAGCCATCTCACCAGCCCCTGAACTTTTAATTTTTAAAAAAAATACATTTTGTAGGGCCAGGGAGGTGCCTCAGTGGGTAAAGTCACTTGCTGCCAAGCCTGATGACTTGAGTTCAGTTCCTGAGACACACATCATAGATGGGAAACCCCAGTTCCTGACATTTGTCCTCTACATGCATTCTGTGGCCCATGTATTCCCATATACATGCAAAGAAAATAGATAAGTGTAATAGCTAATTTTTAAAATAAGTCTGTAAAGTGCTTCACTGTCTGAATCGTGGGTATTATAGAGAACAGTGCTAGTCAACCTGGCTACAAGTTGGTTATACCTCAGCTCAAATTGAGAAGACTTTCAGAAATGGCATTTAAAAAAAAATGAATCTCATCGGGCAGTGGTGGTGCACGCCTTTAATCCCAGCACTTAGGAGGCAGAGGCAGGTGGATTTCTGCGTTTGAGGCCAGCCTGGTCTACAGAGTGAACTCCAGGATAGCTACACAGAGAAACCCTATCTCAAAAAACAAAACAAAACAAACAAACAAAAAAATGAATCGCAAATAATGGCCTACTTTCTTAGCGTAAAAGTTTATTTTCTTTGGTAGCCTGATCTTTAGACATTTGGCACTCGTCAGCTATAGAAGGGGAGAAACTAACTGAAGCGTGTTTGGACTGTGTTGGAGGTGTGCTGTGTTCCCTGCATCCTTTCCCAAGACCCTGTACATAGCAGCAGCATTCTTTTTACACAGGACACTTGGTCAGGCTCGAGAACTTGCACACATCATACAGCTAGTATCAAACGGCAAAGCCTTGGTCCACAGGCTCCCCACCTCTGAATAGCCCATGCACCCTGTTATATAAGGAGGCTTACAAGAGCACTGTGTGGGTGTGTAGTTAAAATGATTGTATATGTACATTTATATAAGTTATATACTACCATAAAGTTTCTAATTTTTTCCTTTCAGATATATTAATATCCCAATTTCAGGAAGATACTGGATAACACCCTTAAGAAAAAAAACAAACAAACAAGAAATCATGAAGAAATGTTTTAATTATTAAAACCATGGCTACATCTACAAATCTGGACATTGGGGCCCAGCTGATCGTGGAAGAGTGTCCCAGCAGCTATATCTCTGGGATGCCAGACATCAAGATAGAGCACCAACTGGACCCACACTCAGATGAAGGATCAGCCCAGGGTGTCGCCATGGGGATGAAATTCATATTGCCAAACCGATTTGATATGAATGTGTGTTCTCGATTTGTGAAGTCCTTAAATGAAGAGGATAGTAAAAATATTCAAGATCAAGTTAACTCTGACCTGGAGGTGGCGTCTGTCTTATTTAAAGGTTGAAAGTTATGGTACAACTCCCTACATTCACTTTCATTTGGCTGACTCCATTCTGTTTTCTTTGAATCATGAGATTCAGAGTTGAGGAAAAGCTTGAAAGTCATCTTTTAAAAGGATTTTCTAGAATCTCACAGACACCCATATTAAATTTCTGTTGGTTTTTTAAAAATATTCCTTGTCTAACCCAGATGTAATGGCACATACCTTTAGTTAACCCCAGCACTTGAGAGGCAGAGGCAGGTGAGTTCAAGGCTAGCCTAATCTGCTTAGTGAGTTCCAGGCCATCCAGAGATTCATAGTGAAGCCCTATCTAAATAAATAAATAAATAGATAAATAGATAGATAAATAGATAAATAGATAAATAAATAGAAAAAATCCTCATCCGATCTTTATTTACAATTTTCCTAAGAAAGTTGTATCTTTTTAAATGATAGAAAAATATTCCTTTTCTTTGTCAAAATTAGTTTAATATTTCCTGTTTCGTGACTAATTTACATCAGCTTCTAATACTGTAATTCAATGATCTGTCAGCATGTTATATCTACTTTGTAATGATCTATTGAATACTAAATCTAATAGCAGATCAAGATTAATAATTTTCTTTGTAGTACTTACACTACAGCCTATAAGTCTATAAGTTTAGACTTATATAATTAATAAATTAATATTACCTGATAAACCCTTGTGAACTGAAGCTGTTAAACCTCATACATTATTTCATGTGAACATTAATACCTTTTTTACTGCTTTGTCATTAAAATACTATTCTAATTTGTTTTATTTAGCTGAGTGCAATATCCATACATCTCCTTCTCCTGGAATTCAAGTAAGGCATGTCTACACGCCCTCTACAACAAAACATTTCTCACCCATAAAACAGTCAACTACTTTAACCAACAAACACAGGGGAAACGAGGTCTCTACCACACCTCTGCTAGCAAATTGTAAGTATACGCTTAGAATGTGTCAAAATACCGTGTAAATAACTAATGCTGTTCAAATCAGGAGTTTGTATTTGAAGTATTAGTTTCAGTAAATAAATATTCTAGCTTTAAAAGCGTAAGTGAGGGCTGGTGAGATGGCTCAGTGGGTAAGAGCACCCGACTGCTCTTCTGAAGGTCCGGAGTTCAAATCCCAGCAACCACATGGTGGCTCACAACCATCCATAACAAGATCTGATGCCCTCTTCTGGAGTGTCTGAAGACAACTACAGTGTACTTACAGATAATAAATAAATAAATCTTTTAAAAAAAAAAAGCATAAGTGATACATTAATCATATTAATAAGTTGAAACTTTTTCATGTGTTCTGTGTTTGAAAGTTTGTTATATCTCAATGAGAATATATACAGTTTAAAATATTATTAAAACCTTTATAGTTTTGCCAAAAAGAAGTGAGTTACTGTGATTTTTTTTTTAACAAATTAAGGTATCAGTGCTTTTGTGTTCTTCTAGTTTAATGTTTTACTTATATAGGAACATAATTGTAAATATAGACTTACGTATTAGTTCACTGATCAAGAAATGATTTTGTAGTGAAAGATAAATAATCCTACTGAAACATTTCATTAGCTTATACTTTAATCATGAAGCCACCCTTTAAAAACCTTTGATTGTAAAGTCATTATCTAGGATATAACATTTTGTCTTGGAAAAGAAACTCGCTTCACCATAGGACGATAGCTGTGTGACCATAAGATGCACGTGAAGAATTTGATCATATTGTTTCAGCTCTGTCTGTTCACCAGTTGGCAGCTCAGGGGGAGATGCTCTACCTGGCTACTCGTATTGAACAAGGTAATAGAATTTATTAGAATTGTTATCATTTTATTTTTGAATAGGAGACTGTAAAGACAAAAGAAGTTGTATAGTCTCACCAAACACATTACCCAATGGGTAGCAAAGAAGGAAATGTTTAAGTAATATGAAGTATAAAATCTGGGGCTTTAGGATGGCTCTGAGATTAAGAACACTGGCTATTCTTTCAAAGGACCCAGTCTAGTTCCGAGCACCCACACGGCAGCCCAGACTGTCTGTAGCTCCACATCTAGGAGATTCAGTGCCCTCTTTGTAACCTCCAAGGGTACCAGGCTCACATGTAGTGTGCATACATACACACAGGTACAACACCCATACACACATTTTTTTGTAAATATGTTTTGCCTGTCTCACTGTGTTGTCCAAGTTGTCCTCAACCCCACAGTCCTCCTGTCTCAGCCTTCTGAGTGCTGATATTACAAGTGTATAGCTCTACAACCCAGCTAGTTCATACTTTTCCACTAAAATGCATACTATGTACTATGATTTCTATTTGTTTTTGACTATGCATCTGGTTGATTACAAATGTTTGCTGACCATCTTAGCATTCTTTATAAATGTATTTATTGAGTAAATGTTCACCAGTAGAATCCAAGTCACAAACTAGATGACTTTTGTCATACAGAGGGAGGGTCCAATCCACTCTTCAGCTATGCTAGGCCAATGCACAGAGCTAGGCATGTACTTCTGGCTTTTTGTTTTAACATTTTAACCAAATGACTGGCCTCAAATTAGTGTTAGAGTTACAGTTTCCCAAAGAGACACAATGAGACTTAAATTCTTAGCTGGGCGTGGTGGCGCACGCCTTTAATCCCAGCACTTGGGAGGCAGAGGCAGGCGGATTTCTGAGTTCGAGGCCAGCCTGGTCTACAGAGTGAGTTCTAGGACAGCCAAGGCTACACAGAGAAACCCTGTCTCGAAAAAACAAAAAACAAAAAACAAAAAACAAAAAAAAAAAAAAAAATTCTTACTAATCCGTGGGTTAAAATGGTACCTCACAGTAATTTTGTTGATATGTTTAGATTATAATCCCTTTTTCTTTTTGTCTGAACTATCTACAATACATTTATGTCATATGAACTCCACAGTGAAGGAAGCTGACCTCTATCGTTTCATGCATATAGTTTTCCACAGTTTGTTCTTTTTGTATGACCTCTTCAGATTTTTAATCGTGAATTTTTGTTCTTTGTGACTTTGGAGTTTTACATCCTGCTTAGAAAAGATTCTCCACTCTAGGATTGTAAACAAACCACCCATTCTTATGCTAGACTTCCGTGATTTCCTTCTTTTTGGTCTTTGACGCATGTGAAATGCTTTTTGAGTATAATAAAGAGTAAGGAAACTGTTTCACTTTGAAGTTAGGCATCCCAATGTTGTTTGTTAGTTCCAGGGAGCATGATCCAAGAGTCTTATTTCTGTGAGACTTGGTTATATTTCTGTTTATATGTGTAAATAGTGGGGACTAGAGGGATGACTCAGAAACTAAGATCTGACGCTGCTCTTGCAGAGGACGTGAGTTCAGTTTCTAGTCTCTGCAGTAGGTGGCTTACACCCATCCATAACTCCAGGGCGTCTGATGCCTCTTGTTTTGACAGCCCCTGCGCTCACTCACATGCACCCGTACTCCCAACGGACATATAACTTAGAAATAGAAATAATTTTTTAAAAAGTAGAAATTTCATGTTCAGCCTACCAAGGAAGTGTAGGAGGGAAGCTGTGCACTTTGTAACTATTGGGCTACATTTAGAGAATAAAAATGAAGTTGGAGGTGGAATTGTGTGGCACTGGTTCAATTATCCAGTCTTCATATTATGCTAGGGACTGCACGGATGAAGGAACCTCACAGGCAGCAGTGCTAGCTAGAGCAGAAGGTGGCCTTTGTGAGATGCTGAGGTTCCTACATATACATTCAGGTGTATATTGTGTCTCATTTTGCTGTGATCGTCCTATCTTGTGTTGAGATGACATTGCTACTAATCTGTGTTTAGTAGAAATTAAGTCACTTGCCCAGCACCAAGTCACTAGAAAATGAAAGAGCTAGGATTCTATCTTGGGTCCCCGGTCCCTGAGACCAATGCTGACCTAACATGATTCTGTGTATGGTATTTGTACTTTAAAGAATGGGCTCCATTTTAACTGTGCAGACTGGAAGTCACAACAGTACATCCAGACCTCAGCAAACAAAATTCAGCCTGTTGAATGTCATTGAGTCATAAGATTTTAGAACAAGTGTTTTCAAAGTGATATTAATATGTGGTTGTTAACTTAGATCACAAAAAATGCTTTTCTTTTCAATAGAAAATGTTATCAATCACACGGATGAAGAAGGATTTACCCCCCTGATGTGGGCTGCAGCACATGGGCAAATAGCTGTGGTAGAGTTCCTACTTCAAAATGTAAGGAAAATGCTCAGCAAATGTACATGTGTGATTTCCTATGCTCACTTAAGTCCGTAGTGCAGTATTTCTGTCTGTAACCAACTAGACGTAAGGATGGAGGGCACAAGAGAAATACAGTCTAGTAGTTCCGCAGAACCTGGGTCTAGCCGGGAAAGCAATGGAATCCCGTGGGAAACAATGAGAAGCCGTTGCTGTCCAGTCCTTCTCTGGGTGGAGCAGGAACGGAAGTACTGTCAACAGGTCCTGGAGAAAAGGCTTCTTGGAGGAGCTGGGACCTTTCCAGAGTGAAGGAGAATTCGGACTGAGGCAGCTGGAGGGAGGAAGGAGGTCGGCTGTTAGGCTTCCGTAACAAGCACCTCCATCATGCTTATGTTACTTCCTTATTAACCCTAGAATGTGGCCTCACCTCAGTGTTAAACTGTGATCGTATTCACAGAGACAGTATTCTTGTTTAAATCTACTGAAAGCCCTTTCTCTTCATGTCCATGACAGGGTGCAGATCCCCAGCTTCTAGGAAAAGGCCGAGAAAGTGCCCTGTCGTTGGCCTGTAGCAAGGGCTACACAGACATTGTCAAAATGCTGCTTGACTGTGGAGTTGACATCAATGAGTATGACTGGGTGAGTCCCCACTGGAGCGGGCTGCACCTCAGGTGGGACATGCTGGCCTGGCGTGCAGAGCACATGGAGGTGCTCAACAGTCTCATGAGGTGGACACGGGAGGACTGACGTCCCAGCTCACCCTTGGCTTCTTGGCTATCTCAAGGCCACAGGACTACTTAAAACTCTGCCTCAAAGAAATTAAACAAATACAATTACTGTAATATTTTTAGGATTTATGTCAGGGACATATAACCTTTATTAAGGTGTTAGAAGAAAAAAATGTACTTATTTAGGATAAGCAAGTTAGTGTCATAAATCCAGTTACTTCTTGTGATTTAGAAAGTTTTCCACAATATATGAATATTGTTTTAAACTAGTTCTACATGCCCAGTTCCGTAGCAGCATTTGATTGACTATTGCTCACTGAAAATGCTGACAATGGCCAATTTTCCTCCTGCAGAATGGAGGGACACCTTTGCTTTATGCTGTCCATGGGAACCACGTGAAGTGTGTGAAGATGCTGTTGGGTAAGCAGGTGAACGTAGTCCTTGTTTGGAAGAAGTCCTGTGAGTGGTTAAGCATTTAAGCTGTCCTGTTAAGAGGAGCAAACATTGTTGGGTTACATTGCTCTGCTAGCGTTTGCCTGTGGGTTCCCATTACCACAGGACTGCCCCGGGAGAGGCAGCCCAACACCTCCATCCACCTCTGCTTTTGCCCTTCCTGCTCACCTCTGGAGTCACCTTGGACTCCACCGTTGTGTTCTCTGTACACAATGTCTTCATGTGTAAGTTGTGTCTGGTTTTTTATGACATCCAGCTACTCTAGGGATATTTGGGTAGGTCCCCTTCAGCCCATGAATGTGAACTCTGTGGATCCCATGCGCTCAGTACTTTGTAAGAGCATGTTGGCTGAAGCTCTGTCCAACCATTCACATGTGAGCCAGGAGTAGATGGACATTCACGTTTTCATTTTATTTATATAGGTTTTGCTGTTTTGTTACAGAAAATGGAGCTGACCCAACAATTGAAACAGACTCTGGCTATAATTCTATGGACCTAGCTGTAGCTTTGGGCTACAGAGGTGGTGAGTATTTTAGAACTCTCGGGTCGCTTTAGGAAAGCTTCAGATACAGTAGTGCCAGTGCTGCAAACTGTCTTCATTGCTTTCATGCATAGAACACTGTAGTGTTCTAGCTCCAGACATGTCCTTTCATGAAGCGTCAGGTAAACCGACCCTGTAAAGCTAAGGGCTGAGTACTTATTGCACTTTTCCACAAACTCACATAGTTACTGGAAGGAAAGTGGGCAGTATTTGCAAGATTTTCAAAAATGTTTTCATAAAAAAAATTATGTAACAGCATTGTACTGTGTAATAAAACCTCAGTACAAAAACCTCGGAAGCTTGGGCAGCTGTTGAATTAGGAATAGCCTTAATGTTCAGAGTAACTGTTGCACATTGTCCTCAGGTGACAATCAGTCCTAATAGAATGTTAATGTTCAGAGTAACTGTTGCACATTGTCCTCAGGTGACAATCAGTCCTAATAGAATGTTAATGTTCAGAGTAACTGTTGCACATTGTCCTCAGGTGACAATCAGTCCTAATAGAATGTTAATGTTCAGAGTAACTGTTGCACATTGTCCTCAGGTGACAATCAGTCCTAATAGAATGTTAATGTTCAGAGTAACTGTTACACATTGTCTTCAGGTGACAGTCAGTCCTAATAGAAATAACTTCATTGTACAAAATCCCAGGGCACAGTTGAGTTTATGCGCTGACTTTTGCTTGCTTGGTTTTGTGTCTCTGTGTTGTGACCTTAATGACTTATCCTTGTAGTTCAACAGGTCATTGAGTCCCATCTGCTGAAGCTACTTCAGAACATCAAGGAGTGACGGGCCTCAGAGAATGCCATCTGCTCTTCCCCTCACTCCTTGGTCCTTAAATGATAGTTTTGTTTACATGTAAATTTTTATAGTTTTGTTTGAGTATAAATTTTTATCTCAGTTGCAATATTTGCTGGGTTTTAGTGACTTTTAATAAATATTCCTCTGGATAATTGACTTGTTTATAATAAAATTAATCCTGATGGTTTTTTAAATAAATGTGTTTTACTATATATTAAAATTATTAATTAATGTTTTGTGGCATGTAACCTTTTATGGTGCAGGTGGTTATGAGTCTTTGTATCAAGTACCACAATTTGACACTTTAAGAAAATACCACCTTGTTTGTCTTCACTCTTGGATTAACTCTTTGACTTTGCACAGGGCTTACTGTAAGTCTGTGGGGGAAATAATGTTCTTGTTGAATTAAAAAGTGCAGTGTGATGGTTTACAAAATCATGTCTAAATAAAATACTTTGTCAGTCTGTTTGCATTCTAGCTCTGATTATATGCTTGTCACAGATGTCTTCAGGATTTTCAGTTTAATGTTTCTGTTATGCAAATAGATCAAGAAAGATGGTCATCTCTAGAAGTATGCTTAGAATGTTTTTCTCTTACAAGTAGGCTTGAGAAGAAAAGTTGTAAAAAAGAAGTGAGATGCTCTTTAGCCCTACTAGAGGAATGTCATTAACTTGCCTCTTACTAAGGTCCAGCAGAGGGCGCCATGGACTAGAAAGTAATCTGATGAGCTGTGAGGCTTGCTTGAGGCGCAGCCTCTAACAAATGGACGACGTTGCATCAGCTGTAAACCGTAGAAACTCGATCTGGATAACGTAAGAGAAAGAGAACTCGGGAGCAGGAAAGGTGCCTTGGTGCTTGAGCACTGGCTGCCTTTGCAGGGCGGGCTCGGCTCCCGGCCCCCACATGGCAGCTCACTAATCTGTAACTCCAGCTCCAGAGGATCCAGCAGTCTTCTGCATGCATGTGGTGCCCGTACAAACATTCATACACATAAAATTTTAAAAAGCTAGCCAGGCGTGGTGGTGCACACCTTTAATCCTAGCACTCAGGCGGCAGAGGCAGGCGGATTTCTGAGTTCGAGGCCAGCCTGGTCTACAAAATGAGTTGCTGGGCAGCCAGGGCTATACAGAGAAACCCTGTCTCCAAAAACAAAAACAAAAACGAAATTTTTTTAAAGTTATGTTACAGATAATGATAGTTGAAAATGCTGTTATATGCAAATGGGTTTTGTCAGACAAGACCACACACTGCAGGGTGGGGTAGGGTCTCTACAGTCACTTTGACTAGCAGAGCAACATATACTCAAGAGGTAAGAAGGTAGTTTAGTTCAGCATGACTAAGTAGCCAGTGTTGAACCATCTTTATAGAGTCTGACCCCAAGCAATTTATTGTAGGCATAGTTAAGCACAGCACAATTTGTTGAAAACTTTCCTGGTGATAATTCAGTCTACATGCACAATAAAGTTTAAGCCATGACTTCAGACTCTGTCTTATAAAGTACATGCGACATCTTCCATAAAGCTGTGTTCTATAGATAGCTACATGTGACACCTTCTGTAGGTTCTATAGATGGACTAGCTCACATACAGTACTGGAAAAGGAGAAAGATAGTACAAAATGTCACCAGGTTATTTTATTAACCATGTGTCTTCCTAGCCTCCTGAGTGGATAACTGGCGATATATCCCTTCCTTTGAGAGAACAACCCTGTGTGTTTTACACTCCAGGTACCTCCTAGTGCTTGTCTATGAGCACACGGTTCTCCGCACTTGCCACAATATAGCATAACCCTTCCACTGATAGAAAGCAACACGATAACCAATGAGAAGTCATTAGATCTGGCACCTTATTACTTGGCAATAAATTGAACTCTGAAAAGCAGCCGCCCTAGACTGAGGGCTGTCAGACATCGAGTTCAAGTGCAAAGGCCAGTGGCCCCGAGATCTCACCTTGTGTGGCTCTGGGTGGCCTCTTCCCTTTTGAGCACTGAAAGAACATGCCTCCTTTATTAACATTCTTCATCACAAGTCTGGTTTTGTTCGGTTTGTGTGGGCAAGCACGTGTTTGAATGTGTGGTGCTCAGAGGCACACAGGAGTCTCTCCTCCCACAGTATAGGCTCTGAGGACTGAGCTCAGACCCTCAGGCTTGGCAATAAATGACTTTACTTGCTGAGCCATCTCACTGACCCTCGGCCTGAGTGTCTACATTCATACAGCAATTTAACTAGATGAACGACCCAAACCAGCAGGAATAAGGGCCCCAAATGGCAAGGTGTTGTTGAAAGGAGGACCTTTACACAAACTGATGACTTATGCCAAGCAAATTTATTAAGTACAGCATCATACATTCTATTTTCAGGGATGCAAATAGCCAAGGTCAGTGCAGAGATAAGTCAGAGAATGTTGGCCCGGAGAACACAGGAGACCTCAGATACAGCTGCCTTAGTGCTGATAACCACAGCTCAGGGGGACGAGTCAGAGCCCCAGAAACCACAACCTTGACTCCTCTGAGGCAGTGGCTCCAGTTTTAGACTGTCCTTGCCAAGTCCACCTCTGGACAAGGACACAGAACTAAAGTTCCCTTTGGCCTTTCATCGGGGCCTCTGAAAAGGGTGTCCCAGCCTCAACCACCACCCCGGGGACTTGGGTTGGTCTGGCTCACCACTTGTAAGCTTCACGTTTCTCCCACAAATCAAGAGCTTCCCATGACTTAAGAATTAAGGTCAAAACAATGAGTTTCTGCTCAGCACTCTTCAGGGCAAATCACAGGGCTTCTGAAGCCTGAATTATTCCGGCTAATGGCCCTAACCCCATGAAATTATTCCCACATTTTACCACCATATCAGTTAATCGGCCTAAATTCAGTCTTTTCTTTGAGGTCTGTATAATGTGCTAAGAGGTGCCTGCCTTCTTTTCTTTTAATTTTACATGTTTGTATTTGGAGAGGTGTGTGCACGTTCTCACAAACATGCATGTGTACCATATAGCACACATTTGAAGGTCAGAGGACAGCCACAGGAGGTGGCTCTCTCCATCCACTGTGTGGGTTCCAAGATGGAAATCAGTGGGTCAGCCTTGGCAGCAGCAAACACTTTTACCTGCTATGGGGTCTGAGAGCTGTTCGAGGGATGTTGTCAAGGGGTCTATCACTGATGTCCCTGGGGTGGTGGCTGTATCTGGGACAACCTTCTACAAGTTACCTTTCTACTAGGCTGACATTTAGAGGTTGTGGGCCTCAAACAGAACCTCAGCTGAACTTCCAATAAGGGCAGGAACAGTACTAAGATGGAGCACTCTATGTGGTTTGTCAGTGCCTCTCCTGAGGGCAAGAGCTTATTTCAGATAACATGGCCGTTAATGAATTTTAGACACTTTTCCACAAAGACGCGTACTCTCTGGAATCTTTATGCTATCAGCATTTCACTATTGGGAAGGCTGAACATCATTTCTAACCAGTTAATTCCTCCATTTTTCTTTACAAGCTAGTCAGAATCATCTGCTTTTAATACCAGAGACATTATAATTAGGTTTGTAAATATGTTGTAGAGTTAGTGAATACTTCATACATCAGTGATAGACCTATGTCATTACAGACATATATGCACAGAGAGCCATAGGTTAGAAAAAAGCCAAGCACTCATCCCCCTCCCTCTTTGTGATGATAATGATGGTAATGATGTTGGCGGTGATGATTATGTTGGCGGTCATGATGGTGATGATGTTGGTGGTGACGATGATGTTGGCAGTGATGATGGTGATGATGATGATGATGATGATGAGTATGGAATATGGATGGGGCCTGCAAATGCTCTTTGCCCAGCTGTTTGAGCATGACTTTTTTTCCAAATTGTTCTTGTTTTAAATAAAACTCTGGGCTAGAGAGATGACTCAGCAGTTAAGAGCACTAACTGCTCTTCCAGAGGTCCTGAGTTCAATTTCCGGCAACCACATGGTGGTCCAAAATCATCTGTAATAGGATCTGATGCACTCTTCTGGTGTGTGTCTGAAGACAGCAATGGTGTACTCATAAATAATAAATAAATAATATTTTAAAAAATAATAATATTGTATTTCGTCTCTACAAACCCTTGGCCCCAGGCCTGGTTTATGTAAAACTAACCTGATTGTGGAAAAAAGTGTCTTTAAGGCAATGGAATTGGAAACCAACCCACAAGAGACAAAGACAATGACGTTTTGACACAGAGCATGAAATTCTTTTTCTCTTTTCTACCCACCACTCTTCTTTAGAACATGAAACTCTTTTTTTTTTCCTTCACCCCCTCCCCCATAAAGATTTATTTCTTTATTATGTATATAGTGTTCTACCTGCATGTATGGCTACAGGCCAGAAGAGGGGACCAGATCTGATGATAGATGGCTATGAGCCACCATGTGGTTGCTGGAAATTGAACTCAGGTCCTCTGGAAGAGCAGTCAGTGCTCTTAATCTCTGAGCCATCTCTACAACATGAAATTTTTGTTTGTTTGTTTTGTTTTTCGAGACAGGGTTTCTCTGTGTATCCCTGACTGTCCTAGAACTCACTTTGTAGACCAGGCTGGCCTCGAACTCAGAAATCCGCCTGTCTCTGCCTCCCAAGTGCTGGGATTAAAGGTGTGCGCCACCACCACCCAGCCAACATGAAATTCTTAACTGACTTGAAGCTACGTATAGACAAACAGACCAAGCCAGGCAAAACAAAACCAAAAGTGTCAGGAAGATTCTCTGCACCTGCTACTGAGACTAGATCTGCATTGTTCATCCAGCAATGATTACCAACAGTCAGATCACAAAGGCTAGAGAGATGGCCCAGGGATTAATAACCCTTGCTTTACAAGCATGAGAAATGGAGGTCAGATTCCATAACCCAGCTCCAAAGCGGGAGGAGACTGGAGGATGACTGGAACTTGCTGACTTGTGGCATAAATAACATGAGCCCAAGGTTCAGGGAGAGAACCTGCCTCAAATAAAGATGCTGATAAAAGAGGACGCCTGGCTGGGGGCATCATGGCACATGCCCTTGATCCCAGCACTGGGGAGGCAGAGGCAGGCAGATCTCCATGAGTTTGAAGCCAGCCTGGTCTATAGACAGAATTCCAGGACAACCAGGACTACACAGAGAAACCCTATCTCAAAAACAAAACAAAACAAAACAACAACACAACAACAACAAAAAGAGGACACCTGGCATTCTCTTCATGCCACCATGCAAGTGCATAGGTATGACACTCCCCTCCCCAACCACAAACATGTAAATACACTCACACAGATATACACACACAGATATACACACACAATAAATCTTTTTCAAAAAGCTAATCCCCAGTTACTTTACCACTAATAGAGAACAATTTCAAGAATGTGTGCAAAGCTGAAACAAAAACAAATACACAACCTCTGAGGAAGGTAGAAAGAACTGGAATCAGAAAAGCTAAATGTCAGCTGCCCCGTGGGCGATGTCTGCCAAAGTAAAGGGAATGTGTACAGATTAGTAAACCCGTGAAGCCCATGTGGTCTCAGCAGGCCAACGCCATCAAACATCAGCAGGTGACCTTTAAACTGTTCTAGCATCATTTTCAAGAAGCTTCCAAGACACCCTCATACAGCTTAGCCTGTGATAAGACCTGTATTTTTTTTTCTTGATAGAGGAAGAAGTCAGTAAGAAGTTACAACTAGCCGGATGTGGTGGAGCATGCCGTTATTCCCGGCACTCAGGAAGCGTGGGTCTTTGTGAGTCTGAGGCCAGCCTGGTCTAATAATGAAGTCCAGAATAGCCAGAGCTTCATGAAGAGATCCTGTCTCAAAAGAAAAAAAAAATCAAATCAGCCTCTGCCTTGGTTCAAGAAGCTGAGGAATTGGGGTGACATTGGAATGAGATCACTGAGCAGGCTAATGCTGGTCCACGCCCTTAATCTCCCAGCTCTTGGGAGACAGAGGCAGGCAGATCTCTGTGAGTGTGAGGCCAGTCTGACCTACAGGGTGAGTTCCAGAACATCCAGAAGTAGAGAAACTCTGTCTTAAAACAAACCAAACAAAGATTGATGGTCTTATATAAACCTAACTAATGTTCAGCAGGGATCTAAACTACATTGAATGTCTCATTTCCATGCTACAGAAACTGTTTCTTTCTCTTCTTTTCTTTTATGTGTATGGCTATTTTGCCTGTATGCATTTATATGTACACCACATGCATGCCTGTTGCCATGAGTTCCCTGAAACTGAAGTTGCAGACAATTGTGAGCTGTCCTATGGTGCTGGGAATTGAACCGTAGGTCCTCTAACTGCTGAGCCATTTCTCCAGCCTCCAGAAACTGCTTCTTTACAGATTAAAAAATATATGTATCTGAAGTGGGACAAGAGACACAGATTTTTGATTCTCAGTACCCAGGGTACTCAACGCCCTCTTCTGACCTCCATCAGCACGTGTGTGTGTGTGTGTGTGTGTGTGTGTGTGTGTATGTGTGTGTGTATGTAGGTAAAACACTATACACATAAATTAAAATATATATTATTTATTTATTTATTTTATTTAAGTACACTGTAGCTGTCTTCGGACACTCCAGAAGAGGGTGTCAGATCTTGTTATGGATGGTTGTGAGCCACCATGTGGTGCTGGAATTTGAACTCCGGACCTTCGGAAGAGCAGTTGGTTGTTGCTCTTACCTACTGAGCCATCTCACCAGCTCTAAAAAATATTTTTTTAACCTCTGATGTGACTTGTAATTTCACTCAGTCTGTGACCTTTAACAAATATATTGAATCAGAGTCTGTTTTTCCAGTTAATCCTCCGGGGGCCTTTGTTCCATATGACATTAAAAGAACATGTCACCATGACCTGTTAAGACTTTGAGCAAAGCATGGCTGAAGTTAAGGAAATCACCCGGGTAATTAATCTACCTTCTTTCATCAGCTGAGGGATAAACTAATACAGGTGTGCCTTCAAGTGTTGATGACAACGCTTGTCTTACATCATCCTGCTTATGAGACTGAACAGTGGGTTCCGAGTCACCTCAGGAAAAGAAGTGGCAAACGAGATCGGCAGGAAACAAAGGTTAAGGTTCTAATATGTTTTATCTTTATAAAAATAAATGCCAGGCTCTTAAGGAAAATGTACTGGGTGGTTTGAACTGTGTGGCTATAAGGATTTTCAGAGTTTATAACCTGAAATTTTCCTTAGAACGTCAATTAGCCTCCCAGGTGGGTAAGATTTTGCTGAAATACTTTAAATTCTGTTTTAGCAAAAACCGTTCATATGTTCTTAAACTGTTGATGGAAAGGTGGATGGGTGGATGGGTGGGTGGGTGGGTGGATGGATGGATGGATAGATAGATAGATAGACAGACAGACAGATACATAGATGCATAGGTACATAGACAGATACATAAAATAGATGCTTTTTTATGTTATACCATTGAGTGTGTACATACCTAGTCAGAGATAAGGAATCCACTTATATCTCCTAAAAGATTTGCTGTGTGAAAAATAAAATGTTTATAAATCTGATAATTTGAAAAAAATACTTTAAAATTTCTGCACAAACTCCGGCTCTTGTTAAGTCATAAGTATTCTTTTAAGTATCTTTTTTTTGGTGGCAAGTCTTCTCAAATTATCTGCCTACTGACAGTCTCAAAAGTTTGCCTTCTTACTGATAAAATTCCAAATGCTATCTTCCATTTTTATTGCTTATAAATTTTCGTAATGTATGTATATTTGTTTTATAACAGAAAGAAGCAGTAGCCAGGCCTAGAGTCCTAGAGCTGTCTCCTCAGCTTATTGGGGGGCTGAGGCAGGAGAATTGCAAGAATGATGCATCCTGGGCTACGGTGTGAGTTCAAGTCCAGCCCAACAGCATAGTGAGATCTTGCCCCAAAAGAAAGGGAAAAAATGGCTGAGTTTACAACTAGGTAGTGGGATGCTTGCCCGTGTGTAAGGCCCTGAATGTAATCTCTAATCCTGTTTAAAAAGAAAAAAAAGGAGAGAGAGAGAGAGAGAGAGAGAGAGAGAGAGAGAGAGAGAGAGAGGAAGGA
>NC_034600.1:29411820-29429113 GCF_900095145.1 Mus pahari
GAGGAAGGAAGGAAGGAAGGAAGGAAGGAAGAAAGAAAGAAAGAAAGAAAGAAAGAAAGAAAGAAAGAAAGAAAGAAAGAAAGAAAGAAAGAAAATGTAACAATAGAGAGATGAAGGAGACTGTGACATGAGGGAAAAGCTAGTATGTGTGCATTTGAATAAGAAGAGCAACTACTTAGGAGGAGGATCCAAAGAGAATGAGGTAAGTGTTCGCAGTGAGCTTCAGAGCATTGTTGTGTCGCGTGCAGATCTTCCTCTGAGGGGAGTAAAGCTCACCATGTTGGAGTGTAAGAGCTAAGATGCTGACTGTGTGCAGAAAGAGTATGACCCAGGCTGGAGAGATGCTCAGTGGTCAAGAGCACTCGATGCTCGTGCAGAGGACCCAGGTCAGGTGACTCACACCCACCTGTAACTCCAGTCCCAGGGCATCCAATCCTCTCCTCTGACCTCTGCAGGCACTAGCATGTCTGTGGTCCATGTACATACGTGCAAGGTATGCACATATAACAAATAAGATAAACATTTAAAAGTAACATAGAAGTTAGAGAGATGACTCAGAGTTTAAGAGCAGGTGTTGGTCTGGCAGAAGACCCAGAACCCAACAATGGTCTGTAAATCCAGTCCCGAGGGAGCCAACACACTCTTATGACCTCTGAGAGCTCTAGACACATATGTGAAGCACATACATCCATGCAGGCAAAAATCTCATACACGTAAAATGTTAAAAATAAACCTAAAAAATTATTCTTAAAAATACATGATCCAGCTGGGCGTGGTGGCGCACGCCTTTAATCCCAGCACTTGGGAGGCAGAGACAGGCAGATTTCTGAGTTCGAGGCCAGCCTGGTCTACAGAGTGAGTTCCAGGACAGCCAGGGCTATACAGAGAAACCCTGTCTCTGAAAAACAAAAACAAAAACAACAAAAAAATTCTAGAAGGCAGAGCTCACCCCGTTTACCATCTGAGGGGTTCTGAACATGGAGCACCCCCGTTTGTACCAATGAAGGCTCATGAGCTTGCTTGCTGTTTTTCTTCTCTAGGGGTTCCTAGAACAGGGAGCAGTGTTCACCAAAAGCCCTGGCCTTCCGGGATCTATGGCTGCTCACAGGGTTCATCCTCAAAGCCAGGTAACACCTCCAGTGTACATGCCCGTTATGAAATGTCCTCTTCCTGGGGTGTCCCCGTTTGTCTGACACTGACATGGGGAGTGATAATGAGGCCATTTGCTGGTGGCCTTGGCTTAACGAGACCCAGCTTCTGAGCCCCTCAATTGTTTGGGGAATGATTGTTAAGAATTTAACAGCCGGGCGTGGTGGCGCACGCCTTTAATCCCAGCACTCGGGAGGCAGAGGCAGGTGGATTTCTGAGTTCGAGGCCAGCCTGGTCTCCAGAGTGAGTTCCAGGACAGCCAGGGCTANACAGAGAAACCCTGTCTCGGAAAAAAAAAAAAAAAAAACAAACAGAAAGGAAGGAAGGAAGGAAGGAAGGAAGGAAGGAAGGAAGGAAGGAAGGAAGGAAGGAAGGAAGGAAGGAAGGAAGGAAGGAAGGAAGGAAGAATTTAACAGCCCACCTGCCGGCTGAGTCAGAGTTTAGCATCACGGACTTCTCTGGAGAATAAGCTGCCCTCTCTCCTATGCTATGCTAGGTCCTAGATCACACACCTTTATTCACGAAAACTCCAAATGGAAACAACCCAATTAGTTTGTTTGTTTGTTTGTTTGTTTGTTTGTTTGTTTTTTGAGACAGGGTTTCTCTGTATAGCCCAGGCTGTCCTGGAACTCACTCTGTAGACTGGGCTGGCCTCAAACTCAGAAATCCGCCTGTCTCTGCCTCCCAAGTGCTGGGATTAAAGGCGTGCGCCACCACACCCTAGCTCCTAATTAGTTTTTAAGGTTGTATTTTATTTTACTTGTGTGTGAGAGTGTGCGCATGTGAGTGCAGGTTGCCGGGGAGACCAGAGGAGAGCATTCGATCCCCTGAAATTAGAGCTATAGGCAGTTGTGCGCCACTCCATGTGGCTGCTGGGAGCCAAACTCCAGTCATCTGCAAAAGCAGTGTGCGCTGAAGCATGTCTCCAGCCTTGACACCCCTCCATTGGTGACCTCTATTGGAGGAGTAGGGGGTCTGTAAGCCCCTCTAGGTGAGCAAGCAGTCAGCCCCCCACCCCTAAGGACCTCCATGAGCCAGGTTCTGCCCACTCTATAGGCCAGAACTGCTGGACCCATCACCTCCAGAAGCAGGTGCCAAGCTCCACCCTACAGAGTAAAAAGCCCAAGCTCAGGGCTTGAAGTCTCATGAATCCCTGCCCTGAAAAGCTCCGCCTCTCAGAAATCCTCTATGAAGCCTGGCTCCTGTTCAGCTCTTTGCCGCTTCTCTCCCAAGCAGAGGCAGCCAAACTCCTGTGTTTTTCCCAATGAATCTCTTGTATGAGGTTTGTTGTGCAGTGTGACTTTGTGGTTGCTAGTCCTTGGCTCCCAACTGCCAGGATACCTTTCCCATCAGAGCTCGCTTCCAGGAGTCTATTTACTGAAAAGGAGTGTGGCGGTACCCTCTAGGTACTGGAAATAGTCCAAATCTTGCCTTGAGTAATGATTACATGGAAATGTCTGCAAATCCAATCATTATACTCTTATGTTTTCCTGTAGATATTAAAGATAATTTTGTTTGTTTGTTTTTTCGAGACGGGGTTTCTCTGTATAGCCCTGGCTGTCCTAAAACTCAGTTTGTAGACCGGGCTGGCAGGAAGGTGGAGCCCTGAACCTAGTTTCAGGCAAGTATTTATAGAGGCAAGAATGGGTATCCAACCTGGTACACATCTGATTGGGCCATTATGGCCTTTAACATAATTGGCTGGTGTTGGGAGCCAAATTATAAACTTAACTTTTGATTTTTTTTTTAATTGGTGGTTGTTAGGAAGTGAAGTGTCAGGGGTGGGCTTGTAACCTGGGGGTGTAGATTTGGTGGGAGGCAACCTGGAAACTGGTGTTAGACATTGACCTGTTAGTTAACTTGAGTTTGATCTTAGGTCAGGTTCTCTAATATAAAGTCTGAACCCCAAAAATTTGGTCTCTCACTTCAGCATCCTCTAACCCGGCCCTGAGAGGAACCCTTCCCCAAGCAGCACAGCTCCTGGGCACAGGCCCTGGGTCAGCCCACTTTTCCCCAGGATTGAAGGTTAACTTCAGAGCCTCATGCATGGGAGGCAGGCACTCTACTACCGAATCGCAACCCTGGGCCTCCATTTTCCTAATTCTAGAACCCTTTAAATACTACGAAATAGGTTGCTTTTGGAACCACATTATATTCTTTCTGGAAAAATGTATGTCCAGAATAGTTGGCACTATTCCAGCTGAGTCCTGACCCCTCTTCCCTGAGACCTGGGACCCTGCTAGGGTTTTTTTCTCTCTTCTCTGTCATCTTCCCCCTCCTCATGTCATTTCTCTCCACAATTCCCTAAGCTTCTACTGAGCATCTTCCAAGGATGAGCGAAAGTGATAGAGTCAACACACACACACACACACACACACACACACACACACACACACACACAGCAGCCTCACTTAGAGGCCTATGTATTTCAGTCTGCTCATTAGTATTGTGGTCTTTTGTGTGGCCAAGGCAGTGCCTTCTCTTCCAGGCGACAGGAGTATCTTTTCTGCCAACTTCAGCAGATGTGCCTTCGGATCAGCATCGTAAAAGAGGTACCATTTCTGCTTTTATTTTTTAAAAACTTTATGTGTGTGGGTGTTTTGCCTGCATGTATGTCTGTGTACCATGGAGACCAGAAATGGGCATTAGCTCTCCTAGGACTGGAGTCATGGAGGGTTGTGAGTTGCCATGAAGGTGCTGGGAATAGAAGCCTGATCTTCTAGAAGAGCAGTCAGCACTCCTAACCTTTGAGCCATCTCTCCATCTCCTCCTCTTCCTCCTCTTCCTCCTCCTCCTTCTTCTTCTGCTTCTTCTTCTCCTTTTTCTCCTTTTCCTCCTCCTCCTTTTCAAAAATGATTGGAAGAGCCTTGCCAGGCAGGAATCATTCATTTGTGTCTTGAGAGCTGTCCAATAACAACTTTTCCCCATTGTGACTAGTGGCTCAAAGCCCTCCCCCTCCAACCCCCACCCCCTGCAAATTAGTATGGGCTAGGCTGGAACTTGATGGAATCCTTCTCTGGAGAACAAGGACAAGTGAGCTGGCGCACGCATCAGATCCCTTCCTACGTAGCACCTGACGACCAAAGCTCACACACACAGTGTCACAGCCTGATCCCCTGCAGCCATCCCAGTGGTCAACTTCCTATAAATGTCAAAATTCACATACTGACACATGCACATCACACATGGGACAGCTTCGTTAAAAATAGTTTTTACTTGTTTGTTTGCTATTTATTATGTAGACTGGGCCAGCCTTGGATTTACAGAGATCTGCCTTCCTCTACCACCCAAGAGCTGGGATTAAAGATGTGTGCCACCATGATAGATTTTAATTAGGTTATTGTCTTAGGGTTTTACAGCCATGAACAGACAAGGCAGCTCTTATAAGAACAACATTTCATTGGGGCTGGCTTACAGATTCAGAGGTTCAGTCCATTATCATTAAGGCAGGAGCATGGCACTGTCCAGGCAGGCATGGCGCAGGAGTTGCTGAGAGTTCTACATCTTCATCTGAAGGATGCTAGGAGAAGATTGGCTTCCAGGAAGCTAGAATGGGGGTCTTATAGCCCACGCACACAATGACACACCTATTCCAACAAGGCTTCACCTACTCCAACAATGTCACACCTCTTCATAGTGCCACTCCCTGTGACAAGCCTATGCAAACCACTGCAGTTGTCAACATACTTGAACACGTGCTATCTCCAGGTAAGGTATAGTTAAGAGTTTTAATTTTGCCTCATAATTTATAAATAGGCCAAACCATTAACAAAACAATAAAATTCACATTTTTCCCCCAAAGGAGATCTGTTGGAATGAGCAACTTGTACCTGAGCAAGTTTTTCACAGGATCAGAATAGATTTTCTGCACCTCTGGGACTAAGATCTTACCAAGTTACAGTCCTTTGGGGAAGATGTGGTGGGATTAAAGGCGTGCGCCACCACCGCCCGGCCAGCCACTTTTTCTTACACATCAATCACATTTGCTCTCCTCCCACTTGTCCTGGCTAACACCTGATAGAAAGGGAACAGATATGTCTTTGTTCTGTCTTCTTAAAACCAAGACTGATTCGCTTTTTCAAAGTTGATCTCCAGAAACTTCTCCATAACAAACAAGGCATGGAAACTCTGAAACTTATTTACTGTAACCTGAGCTAGCACATGTCAGCACTTCTAGAACTTTCTTGGTCTGTGGTGTACCTAAAAATTAAAAATTAAAAAAAAATGTACTTGACACTGGGCAGAAAGTGATTCCCTTCTCTTGCCCTTCAGTCATCTGTCGGTCTGTCCTCGCTGCATAGTTATAAGCACAACTGAAGGTCCCTGGAAAGCCAGCCTGTCTTCAGAGAAGTTAATAAGCCTTCACCCATGCAGACAGAAGAGGCAACAGTTCACATGCAGCTGAAATGTCAATGGGACCTGTAAAACGCCAGTCAGCGACCCCAAAACAAAAATGCTGAGTTTGTGCTAGTCCTGAGCAGCTGAAGACAGAAGTGTATTACAAAGAATTCAAGAGTTCTGGAGTTGAAAGGCTTAGCTTTGATGAGCTGGAAAAGCAAGAGAAAGAATCCTGAGCTATTTCCCAGTTTAGAAAGATTCTGTTTATCCTTTTTCGCTAGAGTTGGAGCCAAATTTGAGTTAGCTCTTAATATTTCTGGCCACTCAAGTCAAAGGTGCATTTCTGGGAACAGCCTGTCACCACAGGCTCCAGGCTGAGACAGAGAGGGGACCTGTCTGTGTGACAAGCTTTCTCCCCTTTCATCACCTTGACCAGTGACTCCAGGACACTGGCACACTGCCATTGTCCTCATCCCAGGGACCCCAAGTCCTCAGCTATCCACTGTTTGCCTGCCTTGCTGTTAGAGACAAGAATCTTAGTGTCAAGCAACCGTTACTAATAAACATTCCAGCCACATTAAACAGGCAGACAGACAGACTGGTACACACACCTTTAATTCCAGTGCTAGGAAGTAGAGTCAGGCAGATATCTGGGAGTTTAAGGACAGCCTGGTGTACAGAACAGAGCTAGTTTCAGGCAAGCCAGAGCTACATAGTGAGACCCTGCTTAAATAAATAAATAAATAAATAAATAAATAAATAAATAAATAAATAAAATACAGTTTTGCATGGTCCTTGAGAAGACAGAGTCCTTTAATTTAGAAATCCACCTTAGTTCGGGATAGCATTTGAAATGTAAATAAAGAAAATATCTAATAAAAAAAGAAAAGAAAACAAAGATCATAACAGATATCAAGCACAAGTTCCAGAAAAGGAAAATTAAAATGCAAAAGAAAACTCAAGCAATAAAAGCTTTTACTTTAAAAAAAAAAAAAAAGAAAGAAAGAAATCCACCTTAGTTATCTATTCCTCTGCTCACTTATCTTATGAATGATACCACTTACAATCTTTATGTAGCCAGACAGTGGTGGTGCACACCTTTAATCCCAGCACTCTGGGACACAGGCAAAGGCAGTTGGATCTCTGAGTTTGAGGCCAACCTGGTCTATAGAGTGAATTCCATGACAGCCAGGTCTACGCAGAGAAATCCTGTCTCCACAAAACCAATATAAACAAATGAACAAGCAAAAATACAAACAAGTAAAATATTTTCATAGAAGATTTACAACACAGTGAAACGAAATGGAGCTTTAAAAATCAAATATCTGCATCAGACTCCTGGTTCTCACGGTCATGGTCTCCTCTCTTCAACAATAAAGCTAAGGACCCATCTTGGCAAGGTTGTTTTAGGGATTTGAAATAAGGTACCTAAAGTTCCTGGCATACAGTAAGTACTCAATGAAAGGAGTGTGGTGTGACCATCTTTCTGCTATTCCATCACTCTGTTGAGCCAGACAAGCCTAAGTCCAGTTTGGACATTCACCTGAGGGGGGTGCTATATCCTTAAGGCTTTGTAGATTGACAGATACTCACTAATTTGCGGTTGACTTAGACTGAAGGAGAGCTCAGTCTCTGACAGAGACATTCTCTTTAAGCCATGACAGTCAGGCTTACCTGATTCTGTAACTAGGCCCGTTTCCTTGGCCTCTGCCTGCACCCTTAGATATTGGTCTATGTGAAAAGACACCATGACCAAGGCAACTTACGGAAGGGAGGCATGGCATTGGAGCAGAGAGCTTACACCTCGTCACAAGCATGAGGCAGAGAGAAAGCGAACTGGGAACAAAAGCCCCAGCCCCAGTGATGCAGCTCTTCCAACAAGGCCACGCCTCCTAACCCTTCTCAAATAGTTCCTCCAACTGGGGAGCGAGCCTTCAAACACATGAGCCTCTGGGGGCCATGCTCATTCACACCAGTACACCTGCTAAGCTCAAATTCAGCACACAATCTTACATAAACCGATTAGTGACAGTTCACCCACTGGTGCCATCTGCTGTTTTGCCTTGTAATATTGACTGCTTCCCCAACTCTGCTTGCTGGCAGCACACGCTCAGCTCTCTCTGTAATATATGGGGGTCTGTCTTTTTGCCTACTGTAGTTGTCTTGGAAGAAGCCTTCTTCCTTGTCTTAACAAGAGTTCACAATAACTGTCCCTTTACACCTCTCATCGCCACTTGTCTGTTTCGGAAGGGACAATGCCAATGTCCACAGAAATACGACATGAACTTGATGTCTACTATAGTATGGATTTCATTGGCCTCCAAAGGGTCACAGCCTGGGACTTTGTTTCCTGTGGTAATGGAGCTGAGAGTTGGGGGGAGACTTCAGGTCAACTGTGAGGTTCTTAGCACACTCAGGGGTGATCCATGAAATGGGTTAAGACAACATGGGTCCTCCGAGCTCTGATAAGAAGGGGAAGTTGCTATAGAAATAAGGGTGATGTCTGAGTGGATCTGGATTTTTGCTTCAAGATGGGCTCTCTTCCTTTCACATGCACTCCCACTGTTGTGACAACCTCCATATTGTCATGAGGTCCTCATTGGCGCTCAACCAGTGCTGGTGCCATGGCCCTGAACATCATAGCTAAACGTGTGTGTGTGTGTGTGTGTGTGTGTGTGCGTGTGTGTGTGTGTGTGTACACACACACAGTTAGTCTGCCTCTAGAACTTTATTGCAGCAAAGTAAAGTATACTAATACAAGTCTCCTATGTCAGGACATGCCACCAGGAGGGTCCAGTTGATTCTTCTGAAGTCATGAAGCTGAGCCACCACCAACTTACATACCAAGTGGGCAAAAATGCCTTTCCTATGAATTGAAGGGGCAGAGCTCGCCTCTCGGGTGCAGCTGCCTCCATTGCAGACCTCCTACCCACACCCGTCTCAGCCTCAGAAAACTGCCGTTCTTTGGCACCCCACTGCCCCCCAGCCTCTGTCTCCCTGTAACCCTCCACTCATCCTTTAACACACCACACTCCTGAGCTCCCTGGAGTCCTCCCTCTGATTAAAATGGGGCTAACTTGTTTTCCCAGTTCCTTCAGCCCGGCTGAGTGAGTCACCAACACATCTGACAGCTCTTTCTTTACTGTGAGTGACTGAGGGGTACCTCCAGGATCAGCTTCTCATACTTACCCGTGCTGTGAACCAGGAGTTTTTTGCTGATGACGAATTTTAGAGTCTTACCCATCTAATCCTGTTTTCCAGGAGACAACAGTGATCTGGGACACTCGTTAAATATGCATTCCTGGGCATTGCCTCTGGATGCTCCAAAGTTGGGTTGAGGCGCTAGAAGTGTAAGCTTTATAAATACCCATCAGGGATGCCAGGGAGTGTTCCCACAGGCTCAGGTGTGTTAGGAAAAGGGGAGCAGTACAAAAGGCAGAGGTGTGGGCCGTGTAGCCGTTGCTGGAGGCCACCCAGCTTTTCCTTGGCAGACTCAAATCCAGCATCAGGCTTCCCTGGCCAACAGAGCTTGGTTGTGGAAACCTGACTGGGGCAACGATGGAATAGAGACACGACAGACACAGGGACAGAAAAGCTGGGGTCTGATGGAGGTGCACCAAAGAGAACATAACCCGGAACGAACGTCAGCACATCGGTTATACACAGCGCAGCGGGAGGAGTGAATTGGTCTCAGTTGGAAGTCCCTATAGGGAAGAAGTCTTGGTCTCTGGGTGTGCACACAGCCAGCATCGGCCAAGGACCAGAGGAAGGTTATGTCCATTCCCTGAGCCCAAGCCCCAGTGAGTCTACGTATTGTCCCTTGCCAGCAATACACATTTGCTCAGGGCTTCGTCAGCTCCCCACTATCATGTATCCCACGCTTGGGGAAAGCGGAGACTCTGATGCTTGTGCCTGGTTGGGAACTCTGTATTGAGGCACGCCCCCACAGTCTGGTCTTCCACCTTGGAAAAAGGACGGTGGTAGGCCTACCGGATTCAGCTTCCCTGAACTCTCTGGCTATGGGGTCTGTGTCCCTGAGGTGAGCTTGAAGTATACCATCACTTTATCCAACTGGTCTCGGGGCCCTTTATGTGTAAAATAAGGTGATTCTACAATATTGGAGCCAACGCTTTTCTCAGAAGGAGCTGCCAAGCTTATCTGAAGGTGGGCTTGCCGTGAAGGAAAAGTTTAGGGCTTATGTGACTGGAGAAATGCCCGCGCTCACTCATGAGGCGCCCTCTAGTGGGAAAGGCAAGCCAGGGCTCTACCATGGTTCCTCAAACCTTGTAATCAACTGCTTACCTCGAGCTCCTGGGAATTATTGTGGGTCCCTAATTGCCACCGTTGCCATCATTTTCAACTTTATTATGTTATTTCAATGCACAAAACCATAAATACCATGCCTGTAGATGGCTATGCAGGCTGCCTTAGCAAAATACAACAGACTGCTATTTTGTAATAGAAGTTCTAGAGTCCAAGCATCAGCCGATTCGGTGTCTGGTGAGGGATTGTTCCCTGCCTCCAAGACATCTCCTTCTCTCTGCTACCTCCCAGGCAGAGAGTGCAGGCTGAATTTTTAAAAAGCTTTTTGTAACCCCTTGCAATCTTTTGTTAAATTTGTTGGTTTTTTTGGTTTTGTTTTGTTGGTGGTGGTGGTGGTGGTTTAGGTTTCTGTTGTTTTTTTTTTAACGTGTGAGTGCTGCATGTTCACTTGCATGCCACAAGTGGGCATCAGATCCCTTTATAGATCATAAGCCACCATGTAGTTGCTGGGAATTAAACTCAGAACCTCTGGAAGAACAGCCACTCTCCAGCCCCTGAAGTCTAAATGTTTTTGTTTTGTTTTGTTTAATGAACATTGTTCATGAGGATAGAAGAGGCCGTCTAGGGCCATGCTTCTCAACCTCTGGGTCGTGACCCCCTTTGGGTCACATGATTCTTTCATTAATCATATATCAAATATTTACATTACGATCCATAACAGTGGCAAAACTGAAGTTATGTCGTAGCAACGAAATAATTTTACAGTTGGGGGGTCACCACAACATGAACCGTATTAAGGGGTCGCAGCGTTAGGAAGGGCGAGAACTGTTGCTCTAGAGGATCCTCCTTCAACGGAACACTTTGTCACATACAAATTTTGGAGGTACACAAACGTTCAAACCATGACAATTGGTATATAATTACAGAACAAGGTTAAAATCAAATTCTACGAAGCTAATAAAGTAGAAAATCTTAATGTTCATTTAACATGATGGATGGCGTTGTTCTGCAGAGAGTGTATGGCTACCTTAGAGTTCATCAGAGAAGGCTGGTCGTGGCCGACCTTAAACTTTAGCCTGTTTTTATACTGTGAGCTTCAAACTACAACCGACAATGACTGTGTACAGCAAGAATAGACATCTCGGCCTTGTTCACAGACTTTCACGGAGTCATTTGAATATCAGTCTGTGCTAGGGCGCCATCGTAGCAAACCGAAGTTGTTATCTTGAAGAAAAGCTTCAGAGATGCTGTGTCGTTCATCACCACAAGGAAGGCTAAACCCAACTTGATTTTTGGACATTTGCCTTCAAGTCTAACTCTGACACAAACTGTTAAAGGCTGGGCAAGTTTTCACAGCTCTGTGATTTGTTCCTCCCACCAATGCTGTCACCTCATAGGCTCCCGCTGAAAGTGAGGCGGGGTATTTGAACCCATCCACACCCTTCCCCTGGTTACCAAATAGAAAACTTGTCACAAAGGCTGGAGATTTGGCTTTAAAGGTGCTGATCTGTCATCCCTACTAGCATCTGTATTTCCTGGTCCGCCCAGCCTTTGTCCTGGGAGGCTCCTTAACGAGCAAAAGAGCTGCGCTGGAGGCAGCTGACTCGGGGATCATTTGCTGCTCTCTGCTGCCCTCTTGAGTGCATAGCTTGGGTTGCATTGGATGCTGCCCAGACAGCAAATGATGAAATGCAGTGCAGGCCCCAGCTCTTCTTCAGCTGGACTTACAAGAGTCCTGCTCTGTGTGTGTGTGCGCGCGCGCGCGCGCGCAAGAATCTGCTTCTGCCACGCGATTCATGAGAGAATTCACGCTTCACATCTTTGCCATCTCCCAGTCCCAGTCCCTTCAGGCCTGCACGAGGAAGCCTGTCTAACTCTTCTCCTTTTTTCTTTGTTTCTTTTATTTGCATTTGTATCCGATCTTTGGATCACCCTTGAAAATCTGGTGCTAACTGAGCAGAGTTTTGTTGAATCCGCTGCTTTTCTAGCTTGGCATTCATAATTACAGCATTTAAAAGATGGCCTGGGTGCGAAGATTCAGCAGGGTTCGGGGATGAGAACATTAGAATTTCCGCCTTTGTACAGTTTGTTTGATCTCATCCTTCTTAAGTTTCTAGTTTGCACAATGTTTTACTGTGTGTGTGTGTGTGTGTGTGTGTGTATTAGTTAGACTAGTATAAGTCTATATAATTCATAAATAAATATGAAGTGAAGAGTGCTAATTCTATCTCATTTAGTTATTTTGCTGCTGAAGGGTTAGACGACCATAATACCTTAGGGATTATTCTGGAGGAGTGTGCTAGTCAGAGTGACAGAATCTACAGAACGAATCACGATAGAGAGAAAGGGGTTGTATTTGAATGACTTACAGGCTACAGTCCAGCTAGTCCAGCAATGGCTGCCTATGAACGGTCCAAGAATCCAGTAGCTGTTCAGTCCACAAGCCTGGATGTCTCAGCTGGTCTTCAGACTTCAGTTCCCACTGGAAGCAGGCTCTGATGCTAGGGTAGTTTGCATATAGGGTAGTACGCTGCACATACCTTGCCAGCGAGGTGAGAGCAAGCAGGCATAAAGCAAGCACTACCTTCTTCCGTGTCCTTAGAGAGGCCGCTGGCAGAAGGTGTGGCCCAGATTAAGGTGGAGCCTCCCACTTCAAATATCCGGATTTGAAGTGGCTCTCCCCACTTCAAATGATTTTTAAAAAATCCCTCACGGGTGTGCCCCGTCATTTGGATTTTAGTTAACTCCAGATGAAGTCAAGTTGACAACTAGAAATAGCCATCACAGGTCCACCCTTTGTCAGCTTGGCACACCGTCATAGCTCTCCTTATGTCATGCTTAATTTCTACACGAAAACAATAAGCAGCCCGTAATTGTGTCTAACGTGATAAAACCCAATCACAAACATGCTATATATTTAACCAGGTCATAATTACGTCTAAGTTCCATCCGTCACTCTCCTTCCATCTCCTCTTTCCTTCCTCGACAAGGTCTTCCAGCTGTGTAAACCTGGATGCCCTTCGAACATGTTACCCTCCTGCCTCAGTCCCCCAAGTGTTGAGATTACAGGCAAAGATGCCACCACACCCTACTTTGAGGACTTTGATGTGGACCAACCTAACAATATCATCACTAAGACATTATGAGATGGGATTAAGCTTTGTCCTTTTTATTTTGGTTTGGTTTGGTTTGGTTTTGGTTTTTCATCATTTGGTTGTGTGGTTCTTGAATAGGAACTCTGCAGATGATATCATGTTCCCATGTCAACGGTTTGGGCAGCAGTAAAGGCATCTGTCACAAAAATCTAGAGGACTGAGTTAGAGCCCTGGAAGCCAAGTAGACGTGGAAAGAAAAGACCAACTCTACAAGTGTCCCCTGACTTCCATATACACACCAAGGTGGGCACCCACAAACACACACACACACCTACACACACACACACCTACACACACACACACCTACACACACACANGACTTCCATATACACACCAAGGTGGGCACCCACAAACACACACACACACCTACACACACACACACCTACACACACACACACCTACACACACACACACACACACACACACACACACACACTTAAAGGTACACACACACATACACACGTAAAGGTTGAAGAGCCCTGACTATGTGACTCTTTTACAAATTCATGAACCTAATTCTATGTAAAATTGCTACCTCCCTTTAGTAAGTAGATATTGGGGGTAGGGTTAAGCACTATCAAACACATTTCTTGTGACCAATTACACTCTGTAAAAAAGTCTTTGTACCTCACGTTTTCTTCAGTGTATCAGATAATATGCTTAGGACAGAGTTTCAATCCTGATTCTTCAAAGCCATATGGGAGTCATTGAAAACCACAGCACCTACAACAGGTATAGCCCCAGTTCTGGGAGGGGAGGCCCTAGCTTAGGGAGCCAGGGCTCGTGGGTCTGTGGTCTGTCCTGGTGAGACTTAAATGTATTTCTCTGATTGTGGTCTCCTGTATTTTTGCCACTAGTGACTGGGACACTCGGGGTCTCTGAACCTTCAGCAACATGTCGAACATGCACAATGTGAGGCAGAGCTGTTAGCACCCAAGTTCTGGTGAACAGTGACATACAAAGCATTTTTTATTTTTGCTACAGGTCAGATTTGATATCGCAAGGACTAGTGTCTGGGAAGTGTTCCATGAATACATAGCACTCTGTCTCCCATGAACATGTGCTGCATATACCCAAGGGCAAAGGAAGCTAGGTCCGGGCTCAGGAGGTCCCACAGCTGCCTAGCCACACTGCTAGGGAAGGCATAGCCATGCAGGGGGTTAGGAAATTGGCCAATGGGGTATCTTAGGATCGGGTGAGCATGACTGTCTGCTGAAAGTGGTGCAGCTGTGGCCCTGACTCAACAACCTGAGCCCCCTCAAGCTTCTTAGTGACTCAGTTTACCCAGTTAGATTGAGGCTCCCTGCCTGTGACCATTTACCCCAGAAACTGCCATCCCAGCACCTGGGGTCACAGCCTCCCTCTTGTCTGGGGGTAGAACTGCTGTCCTCAAGGTCTGCTCATCGAACGCGCCCATCCCTAATCTAGTCCCATAGAGAGTCGGTTCTGCAGATATGGCTTAGAGCTCTGGAGTTCTCATCTCCTTCTGTAGTCTGATGTGGGTAGCCTGAAAACCAGGCTTTGCAAGCCATGTCATAGCAGAATTAGCTCCCACTAGCTAGAGTCCAGAAGACATATTTGAGGGCACATACAGGCCCAGACACCTAAGGAGTCGCTTCACCTCAGTGGCTCCTGTGTGTCTTTAAGCTTCTTGTAGTTTCATCCTCACATCTACCAGAGAGGCCCTCATAGTGCTGGCTTCCCAGAGGGTGGGATAGGAAGCCATAGATAGGAAAGCCACCAGTGTAACTCTGGCTGGTGCACATCGAGGGTTCTATTCTAAGAAAGCCATGGGGAACACTTGGCTGGTGAGCACTGTATCTCCCAGGGGCCTCCGCTCTGTAATGACATGCTCTCTTTCATGTTTGTGTGTGTTGCTGTGACAGGTCACAGCTGTCTTCCCACCAGAAAATGTCTTCTGACTTCTTGTGGGGTGTTCCTCCTGCTCGGCGTTATCATCGCTGCGATTGCTGTTGGGATCACCTTTGGGACACCTACAAAACCTGCAAGTATGTGTCCACACACACACATACACACACACACACACACACACGCACATGCACATGCACCCACACACACACATACACATACATACACACACATACACATACACACACATACACATACACACACATACACACATGTATACACACATATATACATATATACACACATGTATACACACATATACACACACACATACACACAATACACACACATACAAACACATATACACACACATACACACACATACATATACACACACACACACACACATTTACACCAAGTCTGTTTCCAAATAGGTGAATCTACGGTACAAATGGGGAGGAGTTGGCATGTGGCATGTGCCAGCCATTGGCCATTTTGCATATCCTTTCTCTATCCTCATGTCCTGCAAGGTGCCTGTTGTTAGGACAGACACTCCAGGAAAGGACTTGCCCTGGATCATATAACTATAAAGTAAGCAAGCCAGCATTGTGACGCAGGTCGGGCTGACTCTGAAGTGTACACAGGATACAGTCTCTACCTTCCAGGAACTTCCACTGTAAATAGGATGGTGGGATAGCATATAATTAGAGATTAAATTCGAGAGAAGTCAGCGAGGACTGGTGATAGGGACGTGGAAATGAACGAGCTAGAACTGGATTTGAGCCCTGGAGGGATCCCTGAGCTCAGACTGAGGTTCCAGGGACATAAAGGACACAGACTTCATGGTACATCAAACCTAGGGTATGTAAGCAAGAAGTATGAAAAATATCACTGATAGGCCAGGTTGGGGGAATGGGGGAAGGCAGAGGGTCACAAGCTCAAGACCAGCCTGGACTAAATAGCAAGACTATCTCAAAACTGATCAAACAAAAAACAAAGAAATATGTGGCCAGAAGATGACTCGGTGGTGAGGGCACACTTGCTGCCCAGATGACCTGAGTTCAGTCCTCGGGTCCCACGTGGTGGAAGGTGAAGACTAACTCCTGCCACGAATCATTCTTTGACTTCCACACGAGTGCTGTGGCTGGCATATGCTCATGTCGGCGGCACTTGCATGCACGCGCATACAAACACAAGCATACAAATAAATAAATGTAAACAAATTCAAAACAAAAGTTCATAGTGAGTAGTCAAGGAATGGGTGTTGAATACAAAGATGTGGTCCAGCAGCGTGCAACTGCTGTAATGACACACACAGACACACACACACACACACAGACACACACGCACACACATGGCTTTCCCCTGCTGAGCTTGCTTCTTCTGCTGTTCATTTGACTAACTCCTAAGGGGTTTAAGACCAAACTCAGACATTTCTGACCTGATGGGCCCAGCTGCTAGACTCCACACCCAGCACTCTGCTTGCCCAAGAAACCCAGCTGAGGTCAGCACTGCGGAGACCCCGGAGCCAGCCCATCCTGTAGGGTGCGGGACCATACCACAGAGGGAGACTCGTCCCACACAGACCTTATTAACCCTGTCCTCCCATGAGCATCAGGGTTTAAGGTTCCCTGCATGTTCTTCACTCTGCCTCCCTCCTTCATAGGCACTGCCCCAGGGACTAATTCCTCACCTCAGAGCCCCGTCTCATCCCATCCTTACATCAAACTTTCAGAGGGTCCAACTGATGACAATTCCTTCAGATGACCAGAGCTAACGATTCTTGTCTCTGAAACAACACCAGCACCTGTTGATCAAGAGATATAAACTCTGGCTTTATCCATCTGCCTCTTAATTATTCAAGATGATTAAAACCCTCATCACTCCAAATCCATTACTTCAATACACACACACACACACACACACACACACACACACACACATACTGTGTACCATTCGCCACAGCCATATGGGATTGTGTGGAAATACACAACTATGGTGAGATACAAGTGCCACCAGTATTTCTGTCTTCACTTCAATCAATCATTTTTCATAGTACTTGAAAGTACTATAAAAGTACTTGAAAGACCTTTCACTTTCAAATAAGTAGATCCGTTGTATTTTACAATACTATCATTTGGGGGCCAGGGGCGAAGCTAAGTGGTAAAGTACTTGCCTAGAACATAGGAAGCACTCGGCTTTGTCCCCAGCACCTCAAATACTAGTCCTGGTGGCACAACATGGAGATCACAGTCTCTTGAGGTAAAGGCTGAAGGATCAGAAGTTTAGGGTTATGTTCAGCTACACATCAGTCTGAGTTTAGACCTAAAATATGCCGTCTCAAAATGATCATTCATCATCATCGTCTTAATTAGAGGCTAGGTAATAACTTACTGGTAGATCACTTGCCTAGTGTGTGCAAGGAACTGATTTCAATCCACAGGACCTCCAATGAGAGAGGGAGAGAGAGAGAGAGAGAGAGAGAGAGAGAGAGAGAGAGAGAGAGAGAGAGAGAGAGA